>NW_003852570.1:2731613-2734407 GCF_000181295.1 Otolemur garnettii | reverse complement strand
AAAAAAAAAAATTGTGGTATAGGTATACCATAGAATACTATGTAGCCATAGAAAGATGGAGACTTTACATCTTTTATGTTTACCTGGATGGAGCTGGAACATATTCTTCTTAGTTAAGTATCTCAATAATAGAAGAAAAAGTATTCAATGTACTCAATACTATTATGAAATCAATCTATAATCACCTTCACATTCATATATATGATAAAACACAACTACAGTCCAGAAAGAAGGAGGAAGAGGAGGGGGAGAGGAGGGGAGGGGGAAGGCCAGGAGGAGGGAGAGTATTTGGTGGGATATCCCCTAATGTGCACAATGCAATGACAAAACTATTAAGAGTAGAGTATAAATGTCTTAACATAACAAATAAGTAAGTGAAATGAAGGTTAAATTAACCAGTTTGATGTAAAAATTCTAAATTGTATATAGAATCAGCACTATGTACCCCCCAAATGCATTAATGTACACAGTTATGATTTAATTAAAAAACACCCATTAACATATTAGCATGATTCCTTTTATAGATTTAGTGATTAAAATAGCCTAGAGAACTAAAAGTGGAGTCCTAAAGGGATAGTAAATAGGTTTAGGTAAAGCTGAGCAAGGCTGGGGGTTAGGGAAGAGTCCTGAGAGGCAGTAACAAGAATTCTTTTATAGGTTACAAAGGGCTTGCACCTTATGCCTTATGATAACCCTGGTGAATCATGGGAAATCATTTTTCATACTCCTCTTACAGTGTTTAAAGAAGTTAACGGCTAAGATCAACAATGCATTAGTTCATCATTTGAGTTGAGCTCTGTAAACATTTTCTGCCCATATGCTCCACTCAGGCCATATGTTCTTTGACCAAGATAAAAGATGATCAAGACACTGTCTTCACTCTCAAAGAACTGAATCCACTGTAGGTGGACAACAAGAGGAAAATAATAAGATAAGGGAAATAGAAGGCACTATGAGTACATAGAGAAGGGGCACCTGACTCAGAATAGGAGGTAGGGGTATAATAAGACTAGGGAAGTCTTTCTGCATGAACTAACATGAAAACCCAGATATACTCATGGCAAACCTCATATTCTTTCCATACCCTTCATGATAAACTTTATGATTAAAAGATGGTGTAGTAAGAGATAAGACCAAGAGTGCAGAGGTTCAGACCAGGTTTACTGAAAGGGATAGCAACACTCCTGGGCAGTGCAAAGATGGTGTTTGCACCCAGGGACAGTTTGAGACCCCTTTTATATGGGACCATAAGGGACAGGCAAATTCTGCAGCTTGTCTGGGGGGTCTTTGGTGACTTAGGGTTCTCTGGTGTGAATTTCTTCATGAAGTGGGGATAAGTAGGTCTTTTGGGGGGCTTCACATGAGGTTGCATTGGGCCCACCATCATTTCCAACTCTTGTTAAAAGGGGTGATGGGTATGACAATCAGGCTTCTGAAACTCTTTCAGGCTAAATACCATCATAGTTGTCCTCAATGGAATGAGTTGGGTGTTGGTAGGACTGTGTGGGTTTTTAATTTTTTTAAATTAAATCATAGCTGTGTACATTAATGCAATCATGTGGTATAGTGTGGTGTTTTCATATACAAATTGAAATATTTTCATCAAACTGGTTAACATACCCTTCATGTCATTTTCCTAGTTATTGTGTTAAGACGTTTATATTCTACTTTTAGAAAGACTCACTGTACCCTTGTAAGATAAACAATACAGGTGATCCCTCCAATCACCCTCTCTCCACCCATCCACCCCTCTACCATGCCTCCCCCTCCGCCAATATTCTTCAGCTATAATTAAGTTGTAGCTTTCATATGAAAGCTATAAATTAGTTTCATAATAGGGCTGTGTACATTGGATGCTTTTTCTTCCATTCTTGTGATACTTTGCTAAGAAGAACATTTTCCAATCAGCCTCCCTCCACTCATGTAAACATGAAGGAGGTAAAGTCTCCATCTTTCTTTAGGTCTGCATAATATTCCATGCTGTACATATACCATAATTTCTTGATCCATTTATGGGTAGATGGGCCCTTGGGCTTCTTCCATAACCTAGCAATTATGAATTGGACTGCAATAAACATTCTGATACAAATATCTTTGTTGTAATGTGATTTTTGGTCTTCTGGAGATATACCTAGTAAAGAAATTGAAGGATCAAATGGGACGTCTATCTGTAGTCCTCTAAGTGTTCTCCAGACTTCTTTCCAGAAGGAACTTATGATTTTGCATTCTCACAAGCAGTGTAGAAGTGTTCCCTTTTCTCCACGTCTACGCCAGCATCACTGGTTTTGGAATTTTGTGATATGGGCTAATCTTACTGGAGTTAGGTGAAATCTCAAAGTAGTTTTGATTTGCATTTCTCTGATGATTAAGGATGGCGAGCATTTTTTCATGTATCTGTAGGTCATGCACCTATCTTCTTTCGAGAAATTTCTTTTCAAGTCTCATGCCCAGCCTGAGATGGGATAACTTGTTCTTTTCTTGCTAATACATTTGAGTTCTCTGTGGATTCTGGTTATTAAACCTTTGTTGGAGATATAACCTGCAAATATATTCTCCCATTCTGAGGGCTGACTGCTTGCTTTACTTACTATGTTCTTGACTGTGCACAAGCTTTTTAGTTTGATCAGGTCTCAGTAATGTATTTTTCATGTTGTTTCAGTTGCCAAAGGGGGTCCTCCTCATAAAATATTCTCCCAGGCTGATTTCTTCAAGTGTTTTCCCTACACTTTCTTCTAGTATTTTTATAGTTTCATGTCTTAAGTTTAAATCTTTAATCCAGTGAGAGTCTATCTTT
>NW_003852570.1:2712686-2730437 GCF_000181295.1 Otolemur garnettii | reverse complement strand
GTGGTGTATAATTTGTTTGATGTGTTGCTGGATTCTGTTTGTTAGGATCTTGTTGAATATTTTCACATCAGTATTCATTAGTGATATTGGTCTATAATTTTGTTTCCTTGTTGGGTCTTTTCCTGGTTTGGGGATCAAGGTGATGTTTGCTTCATAGAATGTTTTGGGTAGTATTACTTCTTTTTCTATATTTTGGAAAAGGTTGAGTAATATAGGTACTAGTTCCTCTTTGAAGGATTGGTAGAATGCTGATGTGTAGCCATCTGGTCCTAGGCTTTTCTTTTTAGGGTTATTTTGTTGATGCTATTTCAGAACTTGATATAGGCATGTTCAACATTTCCACTTCATTGTGGCTAAGTTTGGGGAGGTGACGTGCTTCCAAGTATTGGTCGATTTCCTTCAGATTGTCATATTTCTGGGAATAAAATTTCTTGTAATATTCATTAAGGATTTTTGGATTTCTAAAGGGTCTGTTTTTATTTCATCTTTACCATTTGTGATTGATGAGATTAGAGAATTACTCTTTTTTTCTTGGTTAGGTTGGCCAAAGGCTTATCTATTTTATTGACCTTTTCACAAAACCAACTTTTTGATTCATTGATCTGTTGTATAATCCTTTTGTTTTCACTTTCATTTAATTCTGTTCTAATTTTGGTTATTTCTTTTCTTCTGCTGGATTTGGGATTGGAATGTTCTTCATTTCCAGCTGCTTGAGATGTCCCGTTAAGTTGTTAACTTCCTCTCTTTCTGTTCTCTTGAAGAAAGCTTGCAGTGCTACAAATTTCCCTCTTAGGACTGCCTTTGTGGTATCCCAGAGGTTCTGATAACTTGTGTCTTCCTTGTCGTTTTGTTCTTAAAAGTTGGTGATTTCCTTCTTGATCTGGTCTCTGACCCATCTTTCATTGAGCATAAGGTTATTTAGCTTCAATGTTTTTGTATGAGTCTGCAGATTCCTATTGTTACTGAGTTCAACTTTTATTCCATGATGGTCTGAAAAGATGCATGGAATAATTTCTTTTCTTTTAAGTTTACTGATGTTAGACTTATGAAATAAGATGTGACCAATTTTGGAGTATGTTCCATGGACTGATGAGAAAAATGTGTATTCAGTTTTGTTAGAATGAAATGTTCTGTAGATGTCTGTTAGGTCCAAAAGTTGAATAGTTGAATTTAAATCTAAAATTTCTTTACTAAGCTTCTTATTGGAGTACTTATCCAACACTGTCAAAGGAGTGTTCAAATCTCAGACTATGATGGAGCTGGGAGAGATCAAGTTGCTCATGCCTGTTAGAGTATCTTTTATAAATTGAGGTACATTCTGGTTGGGTGCATAGATATTGATTACTGAAATCTCATCATACTGAGTATTACCCTTAACAAATATAAAATGACCACTCTTATCCTTGCTTACTTTTGTTGGTTTAACACTTATTGTATCTGCTAATAAAATTGCAACACCTGCTTTTTTCTGCTTTCCATTATCCTAGAATATATATAACCATCCCTTCACCCTGGGTCTATATTTATCTTTTAAGGTAAGATGAAATTCTTGTATACAACAGATGTCTAACAGATGTCTGGTCTGTGTTTCTGTATCCAATCAGCCAATCTGTGCCTCTTTAGAAGATAATTTAAGTCATTCACATTGATTGAAGTTATTGATAAGCCTGGTAAAATGTTGGGTATTGAGTTTCTAGAAAGTCCAGTAGACATTTTCAATCTTTTTGCCACTGTGGAAGTTGGAATTTGATCAAAAGTTTCTGAGTGAGTTTACTTTTGTGGTGGAGGATTGCAATGGTCATTATGGAGGATAGGTTTGAGAATTTCCTGGAGAGCTGGTTTAGTTATGGCAAATTTCTTCACCATGTGAATGTAGTTAAAGTATTTAATTTCTCTATCATAGATGAAACTCAGTTTAGCTGGATACAGGACCCTGGGTTGAAAGTTATTTTGTTTAAGGAAATTAAAAGTCGATGACCATCCTCTTCTAGCCTGAACAGTTTCAGCTGAGAGATCTGCAGTCATTCTAATACTCTTCCCCTTGTAGGTTATGGTTTTCTTACGTCTAACTGCTTTCAGAATTTTCTCTTTCATCTTAACTTTGGTGAAGTTAATTATGATGTGTCTGGGGGATGTCTTGTTCAGTTTGAGTCGTACTGAGATTCTCACACTGTCTGCTATCTGAATTTCAGAATTTCTTGGCAAGTCTGGAAAGTTCTCTTTCATAATTTCATGAAGAAGATCCTCAGTGTTTTGTGAAGCAACTTCGTCACCTTCAGGGATTCCTATAAGGTGAATATTAGTTTTCTGCAAATTATCCTAGATCTCTCTGAGAGAAAGATCCATTTTTGCTCTCCATTTCTCTTCATCTTTGAGTGCTTGGGCATGTTCAAAAGCTTTGTCTTCAATGTCAGAGATCCTTTCTTCTGCCTGTTCCATTCTGTTACCAAGGGATTCTACTATATTTTTCATATCTTTGAGGGCTACAAACTTGCCTCATTGTTTCAAAATCTTTGGTCATTTTATCTTTGAAATCATTTGAAGATACCTCTTTTGAATAATTTCTTGAAATTCTAGTTCCCTCCTTTCTTCCATTCTGTTAACCTTATTTGCTATGCAAATTCTAAACTTGATTTCTGACATCTCAGCCATCTATTTATGGATGGGATCTTCAATTTCATCTGCCCATTTTTCCTTGGGGGAGTTGATCTACTCTGGTTATTCATGTTGTTGGAATTTTTCCGCTGATTCCGGCCCATACTGAATTTACACCATTTGGAGTCTGTCCCAGAACCGTTCCTCCAGTGGTTGCCACCAGAGAAGATTCCGGCTTCCTCTGGATGTCCAGAGAGAAAGACAGGGTATGTCTGTCCAGAAAAGCCTCAGGGGTGTGAGCTTTATTGTTCTCACTGCTGTAGCTGCTGCTCTTCACCTTGGGCTACCGCTGCTCTAGTATGGTTCCCTCTCAACTGACTGTCCTCTCACAGTTCTTGGGCAGCCCAGGCCCAGTGAGGGTGATGGGAGCAGCGGGGAATCTGCCTGCCACCAGAGGAGTGTGGGGCTCAAATAAGAAAGCAGCAGGTCTCTGGCCACCTGTCACCTGGATAGGGTGGTGGGAGCAGCAGGTAATCTGCCTGCCACTGGGGGAACATGGGACTCAAGCAAGCAGCAGGTATCTGGCTGCCCAGTTCCAGAGAAGGTGGTGGGAGCAGCAGGGAATCCTCCTGCCACCAGGGGAACACAGGGCTCTAGCAGTTCTCTGGCTTCAGGGCCGGGACAGGGTGCTTGATTTCGCAGGGGTAGGGGGATGCTGTTCTTGGGCCTCACCTCGCTGTCTCTGAAGGCAAGAGGGGAAGGGTGAACTGGAAATTCAAAATCCAGTGAAAACGTTAGTTCAATTTTTCTGCCTGGCGAAAGAGTGTTTGGAATCTCAATCAGAGCCACTCTAGGGGAGTAGACCCCACTTCCTGTAGCTCTCACATGTGGGGTAAGGTAATAGGTCCTTAGTTCACCACTCACCTGTAGAAAACTTACAGGAGCAGACAAAGATAAAATTTAAAAAAAAACACACACAACTTTCTTGGGTTAGGGGACAGACACTTTTCCTTTGGGGTGAATTATGTACCTGTAGATTACTTTCTTAGAGTCACAACCTGCCTCAGCAGAAGTGTCCTGCAGATATCACTATTCTCTCTTGGCTGAGCTCCTAATCTTCAACTTTTAGTTTAATTTCTGGACATTAGCCTTCCCTCTGGACAGGAGCTTCTGTCTGAGGCTTGCGTCTGTTGGCCATCTTGCCCTTCCCCTCCGACTATGTGGGTTTGGGGTATATTGGGAGAGGGTTTGTGAATGGTATAATTTGGGTGTCAACTCCAGTTGACAGTTTTGTTACCCTGTCTGGAATAAATGATGACAGAAATTGTGTGACACAATGGGAAATGGTTAATAACAGAAGGATCGTAGTGAGGGGGCCCAAGATAGGTAAGAGCCAGTGTCCTCACAGTCTGTCAAATCAGGATCCCTCATTTTGAGAGTGCAAGTGAGTAGCTTGTTTCCAGGCCTGGGTAGTGAATGCTGTGTTGACCAGACCAGACTTGGTGTAGAAAGAGCACGCCACCTGTAAAAATGTGCAAAGGCCCCCTTCTCATGTTGTGAGTAGATCTAAGCTTCTATGATGACTGGGGAATGGTAACTGGAAAGTAACAAAAGGATGAGCAAGATAACTTTATCTCCCAGAGAACTGAGAAATTATGGAATATATAAAGAGTTGTATTTTATGTTTTTATTTTAATGACATGGATAGGAGAGAGAAATAGAGGTCTTTACATTTGGGGGAAAGTAGAGGACATGGCTCTGATATTTATTAGAATTAATTTGCTTACCTGTGTTAGAGAGCAAGTTACTTAAGGACATCCTGGTATGACAAAGTTGTGTCCATTTTCAAGTCATACATGCCAATCAGATTGAAGCCATTCCCATGGATCCATAGCAATGGAGAATGTTGATTTAGGGGACCACCAGTTCTAGAAGGTGAATGTAATCTCTTGTTCTAAGGAGAATATACACATCCTTCTGTCTTTCTTTTTTGCCAAGAGGACCCCACTCCAGGGTTCTAGTGAAAGATGCCTCTTTGGGAATTTTATTTAAGGGACTCAGAATCGTAGTGGGAATCAGGGCTCTGTTCTGTAGAGGAGCATGGCCTTCTTGCTTGGGCCTTTGGAGTAACTAAATCTGGAGAAGTTTTAAAGTAGCAGCCACTATTGAAAAACTTTTCTGCTTTTGGATCTGTTTTCAGTCCCATCTTCTCTTTCACTATCCTCTCTCCATCTCAGTTATTGAAAGACTATGAAGGCCAGATCTAAAAGTTCTGTTTGTGAGTTTGAGGTCCTTTTTAAGTTTTCGGAGTTTATATCACATATTGGTGCCAACTGCAAGATGAGACATTTTGTTAAGATAGTTGGTCTTTTCCTGGTAATAAGATTTAAGTTAGCATCATGTTCTTTTGATTACTATAGAATTGTAGTATAACCTATAGTCTGGTAATGTAATACCTCCAGATTTGTTTTTATTTATAAGAATCAAAACTACTCTGAGATATCACCTAACTCCATTGATTAGCCCACATCACAAAGTCCCAAATCTGCAGGTGCTGGAGTGGATATGAAGAGAAGCGAACACTTTTGCACCACTGGTGGAATTCTGAACTAATACAACTTCAGTGGGAAGAAGTATGGAGAATTCTCCAAGAATTAAAAATCAACCTTTCATTTGATCCTGCAATTCCATTACTAGGAAGAGCAAAAAGCATTATATCACAAGGACATTTGCACTAGAATGTTTATTGTAGCTGAATTCATAAATTTTCAAGTTGTGGAAGCAACCCAAATGTCCATCAACCCAGGAATAGATTAACAAACCATATCATATGTATACCATTGAATACTATTCAGCCATAAGAAAAGATAGAGACTTTACATCTTTTATGTTCACCTGAAAGGAGTTGAAATACATTCTTCTTAGTAAGGTATCCCAAGAGTGGGAAACCATATCCAATGTACTCAGTACTAATATGAAACCAACATATAAACAATTACACACCCATACAAACAATAAAACACAAATATAGTCTAGCAAGGTGGAGAGATGAGGAGGGAGGAGGGAAGACTATTGGCAGGAGGAGGGAGGACAATTGGTAGGATCTCACCTAATGTGCACAGTGTGAGGGTGTTCAGCACACCCCCTGTGTGAAGGGCTCTTCTACAACTTGAACTTTACCTTGGAAGTGAGAACAGGGTAGCCTAAAAATCTGTACCCTCATATTAATTTGAAAAGTAAAAAATAAAACATAAAAAAATACTTATGTGCAATGTAGAAGTAAAATTCAATGAAAATTAAGCAAGTAGTTGAGGGAAGGAGGATATGGGTAAATTTATACGTAATAGGTGTAATGCACACTATCTGGGTGAAGGGCACACTGACAACTTTGACTCAATCTGTACAAAGCAAACTATGAAAAAAAAAAACCATGTACCTCTGTAATAGTCTAAAATTTAAAAAAGAAATTAAAAAAAGAATTTAAGCTATTAAAGCATTGAAAATGCTTTAGGCAGAAAAAAGATGGCTGAATTTTTAACTTGCCTTTGAGGGATTTATTATGTCTTTTGACCTTTATAATATTCTAGGGAGGGAGTTGGTATGTATGTAGTATAATGAAGTTAGACTTCTTATGAAGCCATTGGGTAGAAGGAAGCCAGACCCAAGGTGGGACAAGCCAGCGGCCTGGCCTGTGAGCATCATTGCCTTCCCAGCCATCTCACTCCACCCTGCCTGAGGCCAGGCCCAAGGTGGGGCAAGCCAGCGGCCTGGCCTGTGAACATCATTGCCTTCCCAGCCATCTCACCCCACCCTGCCCCAGGCCTGCCACGCCTGTGTCAATGTTGGCTATGGCCTGGGAAGAATGCATGGCCTCCTTTTCCACTGCCACTGTGTCTGTAGCCCCACAGTTCCACATCTTGTGGCCGTAGCCCTACCTTCACTGGAGGCAGAGGCATGTGGCTATAGGGCAGGGGAGAAGGCTACAAGAAACAGGTTCAACAGCAGGAACATAAAGGGATTGATGGAGTTGGAGAGTCATTTGAGTAAGGAGTATGTGGTGAATAGAGCACAATTAGTATAAGGAGGAGCAAGGGTGGAGGGAGGGAAAGGCCTGAATATAGGGGATTTAATTCCATCTGTCAATTTTTTTGGAGGAAATTATTTAAGTCTTTTAAGATACTAAAATTAAAGGTCCTATTTTCCCATTTGTATTGAGGTCAAAGGAGACACACCCAGGATATCTCTGTTGTGGAGGCAGAAGGACCAGCTCTCATGTCTCAGATGTCCTTCCCCTAACTGGGTAGAAAAGAGTGCATCCCCTAATTTCCAAGACCCAAGGTATGGATGAGAGAAGGAGAATCTGAGAAGGTCTCAGGGATGTGAGGTCCCTAGAACCTCAGAAGAGGGCCCAGGACTGGGGCTGAAATTAAAAATGAAAAAGGACTGAGAAAATTCAGGTGTTCTCTGTTTTTCTGAGATTTGAGGACCCCTGGACCTCAGAAGCCTAAACCAGGGTCCGGCGCTTAGACTAAAGCAAAAAATAATAATAATAAATTAATGTCTGGTTAGTCATGAATGAATGAAGAAGCAATGAGGAAGATGTGAGGACATAGAGACACAGAGCAAATCATGTAGAGAGAGCAAAGGGAGGGACCTACTCACCCTTAATGGCAGTTGGGGTAAAATCCTCTAGAATTCTCTGACAGGCATGTTGAGAGAGACAGGGCTGGGCACAACCAGGACCAGGTTCCAAGAAAACTGGGGTGGGTAGGGAGGCCAGCAATGAGATGGGGCTAGGCCTCAGTCATCTGCCAGTCCCGGGTCTTCAGCACCATATGAAAGGTGGTGCAGCTATCCCCAGAGATGTAAAAAGGTTCAGGCCAAGTTTATTAGAAGGGAAAGCAACCCTCTGAGTAGGGCAAAAAATGGCGTTTGCATCTGGAGGCATTTAGAGACCCCTCCCCTTTTTTATATGGGGCCATAGGGGGTGAGCAAATTCCACAGATTGCCTAGAGGGCTTTGGTAAGTTAGTGTCCTTAGGCAAATTTCTTTGGAGGGGAGCTAACTAGGTTCTTCATATTCTTTGCTTCAGGATGGGAAAGGGAGAGGGTTTGTATGGGGTTGTGTTAGGCCCCACAACAATGATGCCTTAAGACTTTGTTTTTCCCAGTGTTATAGCATGGTCCAAGATACCAGCACATTGTTCCCAAGTTCTAAGTCACTTACAACTTTGACTGTCAGATCATCCAAGCTTCTAGGCCTATTTTTATAGCCAGGGTCCCTAAGGGCCGGTGAGAAATCAGGAGACTTAAGAAGTATGGGATATGAAAAAAAAAAAGTCTGAGATATGGTTGAAATTTAGGTTCTGCCTCATTGAAAACCAATTATTTATTCTTCATTGGGTTGGCCAAATTAAAAAATATGGTATTAAATGTTCACTATGTACCAGACACTGTGCTAAGCCTTTTGTAGGTATTATCTCATTTCATCCTCAACAGCTCCATGCAGTAGGTATTAGTAACACCTTAAATTTACAAATGAGGAAATGGAGAGTTGGGGAGATCACATGACTTGGCAATGACTAGAACTCTCACCCAGGCCCAGGTACTGCAGTCCACTATATTTTTGTCTCTGAATTGTGAGCATCTTTCATCCTACCTCACAGTTACTCATTCTATTCATTCACTTATCAAGCATTTATTAAGTGTGTACTATATTTAAGGTACTATATCCAAATATGCTGTTGTTGAGATTCTAAAATGTGTAGGTCAAGGAATTTACCTTCCAGAACTTTACAGAACATAAAACTTTTGATTTATAGAATTGAAGGGGTCACATTGCCCAACCCCTTTCATCCTATATGTAAGCCTTATATAAGGAAACAGGAGCCCAAATAAGTAAGTTGCCCAAAGTCACATAGCTGGTTGGTGACTCAGCCAGCATGTTGATGGGTCTCTGTAAGTTACTTGTTCTCATACTTTATGTATCAAAAGCATGTTTTTTAAAATGCAGATGACAGAGCACCACCTTAGACTATATACATTCTGAATCTGTGGAGGTAGTGCCTAGGAAGGGGGTGCCTAAAAAGAAGGGAGATGCCACCAAAAAAAAAAAAAAACTGCAAAAAAAGGAGGGGGGGTTGAATGTGGCCCTTGGACCACACAAGGAGAAATTGTTTTCTGTATTCTAGTGTATCATATTTACCATTAAATGGATATTTTCTTTACCCTAAAAGTGAGACATAAGAGCCATACTTGATCAAAAGCAGGAAGGTATTATGGATACAATCAATCTGGAGATAAGACCAATGCAAAGGAAAAAAAAGTGGAAAAGACTAGAAGACAGTAAAAAAGGAAATAGCAAAATACATAGCAAAGACAGTCCAGCTATAACAGGCAGCAAAGGAAAAGCTCTCTGTAGGCTGAAGTGACCAGGAAAGCCTTCTGGAGGAGGCGAGATTTAAATCTATCACTGCTGGACAAGATGGATTGTGTGATCAAGAAAGAATATGTTCAAGAGAGAGAAAATACTTTAAGCAAAGGTACAAGTGAAGATTTGAAAGTTATATTCATGAGACAGACAAAAGGCCTGTCCAAATCTGCCAGATTTGAGGGATAGATTCAATCCTATCTCTTATGGAGATATGATGGTATGGGATAGGGAGACGAGAGAGACAATAAACAACAACAAAATGATGACTTGAGGCTATGGAGAGGTATTATGAAGACGTCAAACAGAGTGATATGGCTGGGGCTGGGGCAAGCTATCTAACTAGGGGAATAAGAGACATTTTCTGAGGAGATGCCATTTTGCCACAACTAGAATAATGGTGGGTGTAAGAGAGCAGTGGAGATAATAATGGGAAAGGTGGTTTTGAAACTATAACTGGGGACTTTCCACCTTAGCTTATCTGCTTTCATCTAAACCCAGGTAAAAGATGAACAGGGCAATATTGGGCCTGTTTTCTAATTTATTCAAGATAGAGTGGGGTAAAGAAAAGAAAAAAATGCATTTCTGGGTCACTGGGTAAGATTAGGTCGAGGACCTAGCCCAGTAGAATGGGCTACCTCTGAAGGCACACTTTGCATCAACATTCAAGTCTCTCACTGAGCCCAAGTCCTCACAGACTCTTACCTCCACCACAAGACACCAAGAAGTTCCCTAGCTGGTTCAGTCTCTGTTCACTCTGTGGAAATCTGAGGCCCTAACACCAAGGCCCAACCCATAAAAACTGCCCATAGTCCAAGGACTCTGCTGGAAATGGCACACATGCATGTGCAGGCAGTCATCTTTTTCCTTTTGTAAGGCCAAAGTCTATTTTTCTAAAGCTGAGGTCCAAGGCACACTCACGGTAAATGTTTCATCAATTTCAGTAAATCTTCCTGTTACTCCTCCCTACATAATTTCCTCTATAATTACTGAACCCCTGATGTCATAACTATGACCTGTGTTAATAACTGGGCTATGGAAAAACATGAAGATTGTTGATTTATCTTTGATACTTCAACATCTCCTTTCCATGGCCACCTTTCCCCTGTGGGCATTCTCTTTTCCTGGTCAGATTTCCAGGACCCTTTGGGGCTCTCCTTTCACCTCATCTTATTTTCTTAGGAAACAATATTAACATCCCATCAATAATAATATGGAAGTAACTAATGAAGCTTAAGCAACATTTGCATTTTTAAGGGGTAGAATTGGAGTCCATAGCAAACAGATAGTGAAGATTTTTTTAATGCATTCCTAAAATGATATTAAAAATATAGATTTTTACTCTTGCAATATGGGGTTAAACTCTAGTTTCCTAAGGCAGAAGCTAAAATAAAGACAATGAAGAAGCAAGAAAGAGGTAAGACACAGATTTGGCATAACTGCAGGATGAGTTTGTTTTTAACCATAAGAATGATTAATATTATGGCAACACCCTGTATTGTGGGTATAAAAACACAATCCTCTACCAAAATATGACTCAGCCTCTGTGCTCCCAGATATCACTGAAATTCCTTAGAAAGTAGCTCTGCAGAGGCCCCCATTTTTGCTCCTTTCACAGTTAGACAAGACAAATCATACATACCATCCTGCTGCTGATGTCCGGTCATAAGAGAAGGAGAAATGGGCCCACAAATCCCCACACAGTACAGCCAACTGTAAAACCTGTTAAGACCAACATTTCCCCTAACCCCAACTGCTTCCCAGGAAATGGACTACTGCTGGGCCAAACTGTCTCTATTTAACAGCAATCCAAACACTTTATCCTAGACCTTTAAAGTTGAAGCACTTGGGAAAGCTCAAAGGAATAAGTGTTTGCCTTTATCTATAAAACTCTTATATTTCTAGAATGCTACCCCTGCCCTCTTCTTACTTGATGACTTTTTTATTATGTCTTTCATATAAAGAAAAGGGAAAATAACTTAGTCCCTCTCCTCAAACCATATTCTTGGGTGTGGCTTCTCAGTTAACTAATTGATGCCTGGCAGGAGCAGAGGTAGGAGGGGCAGAAAAGCAAGAGTTAGGAAGATCTTAGAAGGCCAAGTACTCTAATTAGTATCACTTTTGAGTGCTGGTTCCAAAGATTTTCCCTACCTTTTATCATACTTATTAAAAAGGAAGCTAAAGCCCCAAAGAGGACAGAAACTTGCCCAAAGTCCCACCAAAAGTATTGGGTAGAGCTTGGGAACATGAGCTAGGCCCTCTGCCTCCAGCCAACTGCTCTATCCAAAAAGATGTGTGATTCTCCCCAGTGACTGAGGGAAAAATGCAGAGAAACAGGGTTATCAGAGGAGAGAGTTACAGTTCATATGTTTTCATTCAGCCTCCTAAAATGAACAGGAAAAAAAGGACATAGGACCAGTACAGATAAGTTAGAAATCTCTCAATTGTAGAACAAGCCAGACAGTGAGATGACAGTCTCTTCTATTTTCAAAGATGCTTCACCAGCATTGGGCTACTCCATCTGCACAGATGTCCTTCACTATCCTGACAGAGGTAAGGGAAGAAGATAAAGAAGTGGGGAAGAAAAAGGGAAAAAATGAGCTGAGAAATAAATATTGGAAGGAAAAGAAGGGATGGCTGGATGAGTGCAAAAGACCAACATGCCATCTCAGGATGCTGTGGGGCCCTAAGTTATAATACAGGTTGGTTCCCTCTCTCCTCTCTCCCGCCCCAACCCTTCTGCCTTTTCTCTCTCTCTCTCTCTCTCTCTCTCTCTCTCTCACACACACACACACACACACACACACACACACCCTCTATGTCTCTGTCTATCTATCTATCTCTACCTCTGTCTCTCCATCTCTTTAGTATCCCTTTGGCCCACTCTTCTTTCCTTCCTTGGTGATGGGCATCAACTATTCTGAAGGAATTTCTGGGCCAGCCCAGCCTATATGGTGTTTGACCTCTATATTTCACAGATGTGAGTTCTTTTTGCTGTTCCCCAAGGGAACTGAGCACAATTTGGCAGGAAAATATCTATTCAAATGGTCTCATATTCAAAGATTAAAATGTCACATTTCTTGCTCCTACTATCCACAACCAAGATGCAAAGGTCTCTTCTCAATGACCCTTAGGAGAGGGCTACATAGACAGCTGGGCTAAGGCTATGTCTATGCCTGTTGCCTGACTCCTGCACCCATCCCTGATTTCAACACATAGTAGTGGCTTCATTGTCCCTGGAAAAGAAGGGAGAACTGAACCTCCCAATGAAAAAACTGTTGACGCAAGGTGAGAACCTCCTTCCATAACCCAACTGAATTATACTTTACTCACCCAGAAGTCATTTCTCTAGAAACCTCACATATCTGGAACACTGTTCAGAGTAAAAAAATGAGATAGAATAAAAAGGAAGGGAACTCCAGGAAGTCAAAACAGATGTCAGTATCAATATGTTAAAGTTCACTGACTTTTCTCATAAAGGAATCTTTCTCAGAGCCAATTTCTTTACTTCAGACTCAATCTTTACAAGTATGCTTATTGTTTCCATAGCTACAACAAATGAGAAACAGCAAATTGTGAGGGGGTAGAAATACTAATAGCAGGAGAGACAGTTGAATGTAGACATAGATAGGAAATCAAAGTTCTAATATTTTATCCTCTTAATAACATATTGGGATTACTTCCTGTTGTCAAACACAGAGTAACTTGCTGAGTGATAATAAGACTGACAATTCTTGTGTCCAATCTTGCCAAACTCCCTTCTTTAGTGCACTGGTACTTGCCTGATCACTTGCCTGAGGATGATGAATTATGTTGTAACAGCTCCGCTAAGACTCCTTCCTAAAATGAAAAAAACAAAAACAAAAACAAAAAACAGAAGGAGAGGAGCAAGATAGATGACTAGAGGGAGCTTTTGCCAGAAACTCCTGTCCAGAATGAAAAAAGTTGTACTGAAGTGATCTTGATGAAGTCAAAATTGGGGAGTTGAGCACAAGGAAAAAAAATCAAGGTGCACATCATTCCTACTGAGATAAGCTGAAAGGGCAAGAAAGAGGAAGAAAGATAACAGAGAGCAGGTACAGAGTGACTAAACTGAAGGTGTCTGGTGCCTTAGGGGATGGGAGTCCCCCTCCACCAACAGGGAGGCCCACCATTGGGTTTCTGAGAGTGAGCAAGGAATAAAGGACCTCTATCCTCACCCCACAGAAGAGAACTAAGAAGTCCCAGTTCTTCTGTACTGGGGAATCTCCACCTCTGAGTCTTTATCCTGCCTGGTGCAAAAGTGAACAAATTTTATCTCTGCAGTCCTTAGCCCACAGCCCACCCTTCTCTTTGGTTGACTGAAAGACATCCCCTGCAGAGGCTGGTATATTTGGCAAGAACCCATTGATCCATGAATGGATTAATAAATTGTGGCATATGTATACCATGGAATATTATGGAGCCTTAAAAAAGATGGAGACTTAACCAATTTTATGTTAACATGGATGGAGATGGAACATATTATTCTTAGTAAAGAATCTCAAGAATGGAATAAAAAGTATCCAATGTACTCAGTACTATTATGAAACCAATTTATAATCACTCACACTTTCATATGAAAGATAAAACACAACTATAGCCCAGGATGAAGGAGGGAAGAGGAGAGTGATGGGAGGATGGGGGGAGGTTGGACGGAGGGAGGGTAAACAGTGGGATCACACCTATGGTGCATATTGCAATGCTACATGTCAAATCTATTAAGTATAGACTATAAATGTCTTAACACAATAATTAAGTAAGTAAGGTGAAGGCTATGTTAACCAAATTGATGTAAGTATTCTAAATTGTATATAAAATCAGCACATTGTACCCCATAAATGCATTAATGTATACATGATTTGTGTATTTATAACTTAATAAAAAATAAAAAAAAATCTCTGAGAGACCTTTGCATTATGTGGGCCACTGAGCCAAGTGGGCCCCACCCCTTGTTGTGAAAAAAAATAAACAGTGGTGCAGTGCAGGTACTAACTTTGGTACATCATGGTGTGGTCTCTCCTGGCTCTACATCCTGCTAGAGAGGACCTTACCCTGCCCTCTGGAGAGCCTCTACCTGGTATCCGTGCCCAGGGGCCCTTGTAGATCCCCAGTTCCCATTCTAACAACTTGGAGAGATAAAGGCCTAGCCTCGGGTGCTCTGTACTGGAAAGGTCCAGGAACCAGATCCCTTTCTCAACCATAGGTAACAGCTGCATTTTTAACCATTCTGAAGCCAGGACAGGTAGTAAGACTGTGGCTTCTGTAAACTTGTTTGCATAAGGAGTGCTCACACCACCAGAGCAGATTCAATTGGAATTCTAAATTATTACTGTCCATGGATTCTTATTCTGCAGCTGCCACTGAATGGGGTTGCAGGTTCAAAGCTAATTTGAATTTTTTTACCCATGGGGGGAGTTGGCATTATGAGGGGCAAGAATAGTTTGTGTATTTTTTAATTCCCCCTCCTCCAGCTGGGGGGGGATCCATGACAATTTCTAACAGCAAGAGCTTCAGCAATATACTACATCTCCTTTAAACTGGGTGAAGGACAGGTTGACATTAGGACAGATTCAGTTTGTGCTATCTAAGCAAGGTCAGCCCTCAGAGACTCTCACTGCAGCCCCTAAAGGAAGCACCATGAGGCTATGGGGGAAGGACCACAAGTACAAGATACAGCTCATTGGCAAAAGGATGGTAAGCTCCATTTCCTCCAGATCTGGTCTCAAGGAATTAGGTCCATACAGTGCTCCCTCTATGTCCCCAATTAGATTATCTCTGAATAACTATTCAGGGACAACCTAAAAAAAGTATAATTAATTTTTTTTTAAGTTTAAAATTATCATGGAAGGAGCCAGCATAAGAATGCTGGAAACATGAAAAAACAGAGCAGATAAACTCCACCAAGACATAAGACAGATATAGGAGAGAATACCATCCATAGGGAAATTATTGAAATTTCAAAAATAGAATTCAGAATATAGATGGCAAATAAGATAAGTGGAATTGAAGAGAAGATGTAAATGAAAATCCAAAACATAGTCCAATGGTTATCTCAAGAAATTTAAAGACAAAGTCACCAAGGAATTAGACATAATAAGATATAACAGAGGTTCAGGAATTGAAAGGAATACCAAGGAGCTTCAAAACACAGTAGAAAACCTCTGTAATAGAGTAGAACAGAGAGAAGAAAGAACTTCAGAAACTGAAGGCAAGACTTTTGAACTATCTCAATTATTCAAACAGATAGAAAAAAAGGAGAACAAAAACAGAATATTCCCTTCAGGAGTTACAGGATTATTCCAAAAGATCAACCATCCAAGTATAGGGATTCTTGAATGAGAAGAAGATAGTTGTAAAAACACTGATACTCTACTTCAAGACATCATAGTGCAGAATTTTCCAAGTATTGCAAGAGACATAGAAATTGAGATAGTAGATTGTTTCAGAATTCCAGCACAATTCAGTTCAAACAAAGCATCTCTCAGACACATTGCAATTAACTTTACCAAACTCAATATGAAAAAGAAAATCCTGCAAGCAGCCAGGTATAAGAAGATATCAAAGATATTTGTATCAAAATGTTTATTGCAACCTAATTCATAATTGCTAGGTCATGGAAGAAGCCCAAGAGCCCATTAACCCATGAATGGATCAATAAATTGTGGTATATATACCATGGAATACTGTGCAGCCCTAAAGAAAGATGGAGACTTTACCTCCTTTATGTTTACATGGATGGAGGTGGAAAATGTTTTTCTTAGCAAAGTATCTCAAGAATGGAAGAAAAAGGGGCGGATCCAAGATGGAGGACTGCAGCCAGCTTTTTACAGAAACTCCCGTCCAGAAGGAGGCTTAAAGGACAGAAGTTTAGCAAGTTAGCTGATGGCTCAGAGCAGAGACAAGAGAGAAGATTGAAGAGCGCACTTCAACCTTCCTAAGGCAAGCTGCGACCCCAAAAATAGAAACAAAAGTTACAAAATCCACCACCAACCGGACAGGAGTCCCCTCCCTCACAACAAGGGCTCGCAGTTTACTTCATGCAAACAAGCGAGCAGAGTTCAAACTTTCTCCCACTCTATCCCACGGGAGAAACCCCTTAAAAACTGGACCTCCTACCCCTGCTGGCATACCACGGCACCCTCTGGCCAGGCATAAAACTGTAAAACTGTATAAAACTGTATATATTCCCCACCTGCAACACTGAACTCCAAGGAGTTACCACCCACCCACTCCAAAGTCTGGAGTTTTGTTACCTATAGAATCCAGATTCTTGGGCATCTCCTTGAGAGAAGTGGAGGGAGAAAGGGCTAGTGCTGTTCTGTGCTGACTGTAGTGCAGGCATGAGGATAGGAGAGTCGGCTCAGGGGACACCAATAAAGCAACAGTGGCATCCTGAGCTGCAGACTAACACCATTCCAGCCCCGTCTCTCTGGGCAAACAGAGGTTCCAGACAGCAGCCACAGGCAGGGCGCAAATAACTTTCGTGGGTGGAGCGCCAGCCCTCAGGGTGTAATCCCCCTGAGACAAAGGTAGTGGGTGGGCAGAGGCTAGAATTGACACCTGAGTGTAAACTGGTATCTGTCTGTTGCCCAGAGCTGAATGCAACCTCTGATTTACAGAGAAATCTAGCTGGACAGAAGCCTAATTTAAACACGCAAGGCCCCCCTACCGAACTCAAATTTCTGGCTGATTTTGCCAGTTGTAAACTCCGGGAGCAGTGGCCTACTGGAGAGAATAGGGTCACAGACCTGGGGGATTACGAGTGACGGGGGGCAAGGTGGAGAAGGCGGTATTAACCTTCCCAGACTAACCCATTTGCTGGGTGGGTCCTTTTGCCCTCACGGAGCAAGGCAGGCCCAAAACTGCTTGCTAGAGTGACACACCTCATGGGTGGTAGAGGAGATCCCTGCCCCAGGCTCTTGCTCTGGGCAGGCCCAGAACTGCTTGCTAGTGCCACAGGCGTCCTACGGGCCATGGCGGAGGAGTCTTTTGTTCCAGGTAGACCCAAAACAGCTTGCTAGAGACACGCACACCCCACAGGGGCTAGGGGAGGAGTTTCCCGCTCCAGGCACCCAAGCTGGGTAGACCTAGAACTGCTTGCTAGAGCCAGGTGTGCCCTGCAGGTGGCAGTGGAGGGATTTACCACTCTGAGAGGGCCCAGAACTGTTTGCTAGAGCCACATACATCCCTCGGATTCCACTCACATCAGGAACTAGGCAAGGGTGCCCATTGTCTCCACTGCTCTTTAACATCATAATGGAAGTATTATCCATTGCAATTAGAGAAGAAAAGGCAATTAAGGGCATCCATATGGGGTCAGAAGAGATTAATCTTCTGATTAATCATTAATCAAGAGATGATATGATAGTATATCTGGAAAACAAGAGGGATTCTACTACAAAACTCCTAGAAGTGATCAAGGAATACAGCAGCATCTCGGGTTACAAAATCAACACTCACAAATCTGTAGCCTTTATATATACCAAAAGCAGCCAAGCTGAAAAAGCAGTCAAGGACTCTATTCCGTTCACAGTAGTGCCAAAGAAGATGAAATATTCGGGAGTTTTCCTAACTAAGGATGTGAAAGATCTCTATAAAGACAACTATGAAACTTTAAGAAAAGAAATAGCTAAAAATGTTAACAAATGGAAAAACATACCATGCTCATGGCTGGGAAGAATCAACATTGTTAAAATGTCCATACTA
>NW_003852570.1:2688388-2711560 GCF_000181295.1 Otolemur garnettii | reverse complement strand
AAACTGTGGTATATGTACACCATGGAATACTATGCAGCCATTAAGAAAGATGGAGACTTTACATCCTTCATGTTCACATGGATGGAGCTGGAGAATGTTTTTCTGAGCAAAGTATCACAAGAATGGAGGGAAAATTATCCAATGTACACACCCCTATTATGAAACTAATTTATACTTTTTATATGAAAGCTATAACTTAATAACAGCCTAAGAATATGGGGAGGGGGGAGGTAGAGGGGAGGGGAGAATGAGTGGAGGGAGGGGGATTGGAGGGATCACTTCTGAGGTTTATCTTACAAGGGTACAATTGAATCTTTCTAAGAGTAGAATGTGAACATTTTAGAACAATAACTAAGAAAATGACATGAAGGCTATGTTAACCAGTTTGATGGAAATATTTCGGATTGTGTGTGACAACCCCACACTGTACCCCAGAAGTGCATAAATGTGCATAGTTACCATTCAATAAAAAAAAAGATGGAAGAAAAAGTATCCAATGTATACGGCACTATTATGAAACTAATGTATAGCTTTCATAGGAAATCTATAATCTATTTATAGCCTTAGAATATGGGGAAGGGGAGGAGATGGGGTGGAAGGGTGGAGGGAGGGTGATTGGTGGGGTCACCTCTATGGTTTATTTTATAAGGGCACAAGTGAATCTTTCTAAAAGCAGAGTATGAATGTCTTAACTTAATAACTAAGAAAATGACATGAAAGCTACGTTAATCAGTTTGTTGAGAGTATTTCAAATTGTATATGAAAACACCATACTGTACCCATTGAGTGCATTCATGCACACAGCTATCATTTAATAAAAAAAAAAAAAAAAGATTTCTTAGCTATAAAGGGAAAAATTTCAGGATAACTACAATTCTTTCAGCTGAAACTTTTCAAGACAGAAGAAGATGGTCATCAACCTTTAACCTTTTTAAACAAAAAAATTTTCATCCCAGGATCCTGAATCCTGCTAAACTGAGTTTCATTTCTGATGAAGAAACCAAATATTTTACTGACATGCAAATGCTGAGTAAATTTATCATAACTAGACCAGCTCTACAAGAAGTATTCAAACCCATTCTTTATAGTGACTGACCATCCTGATGGTTCATCACCAAAGTAACACACCCAGAATTTAAGAACAAAGCCTAGCTTCCACAATGGTGCAATGGATAAAATTTAGCTTCGGACTTCCACAAAAAAAGATGAGAAAACACCTCCATACCTTTCAATTCTCTCAATAAATATGAATGGCATGTATTCCCCACTAAACATGCACAGGCTGGCTGACTGGATTCAAAAGCTCAAACCCAATATCTGTTCTCTCCAAGAAATACATCTAAGCTCTAAGAATAAAACATGACTCAGGGTAAAGGGATGGAAAGCAAAAATCCAGGCAAATGGAAATCAGAAAAGAACAGGTATTACAATCTTATTTGAAGATACAATTGTATTCAAATCAACAAAAACAATGAAAGACAAGGATAGATACTACCTGCTAGTCAAGGAAAGCATATAACAAGAAAAGATTTAATAATTAACAATAATGCATCCAACCTAAATGCTTCTAGACACATAAAAGCTAAATTATCTGAACAACATGATATCTTCCAGCACCATAATAGTTGGAGATTTTAATACCTCTTTGACAATACTGGACAAATCCTCCAAGCAGAAACTAAACAAAGAAGCAATGGTCTCAAACACAACTTTAGAACAAATGGACTTAACAGATATATACAGAACATTGTATCCTAACAAAACTAAATTCACATTCTTCTCATCAGCCCATGGGTCATCATCTAAAATTGATCATATCTTAGGACACAAATATAACCTCAACAAATTTAAAAGAATAGAAATTATTCCTTGTCCCTTCTTGGCCTGGACCATTGCAGAATAAAAGTTTAACTTGACAACAACAGAAATATTTATACCCAAGTAAAGTCATAAAAACTAACAACACTTGGGTTAAGGATGATATTAAGAAAGAAATCATTAGATTTACTGAACAAAATGATAATGAAGCCACAGCCATTCTGTGGGAAACTGCTAAGGCAGTCTGAGGGAAATTTATAGCATTAGATGCCTTCATCAAGAAAACAGAAAGAGGGCAAGTCAACAACCTAATGGACCATCTCAAGAAACTGAAAAAAAGGAAGGACAATGCAATCTCAAACCCAGCAGAAGAAAATAAATAACAAAAATTAGAAAAGAATTAAATGAAATTTAGAACAAAAGAATCATTCAGAAGATCAACAAAACAAAAATTTGGTTCCTTGAAAATATTAATAAACTCAATAAATCCTTGGACAGACTAGCCAAAAATGGAAAAGTAATATCTCTACACTACAATCAGAAATGAAAAAGGGGAAATAACAGCAGATACCACAGAAATACAAAAGATCCTCAACAAATAATAGCAGATACCACAGAAATACAAAAGATCCTCAACAATTACTACAAAACGTTCTGTAACCATAAATTTGAAAACGTAGAGGAAATGAGCCAATACCTGGAATCACATCACCTTTCTAAACTCAACCAGAAAGAATTAGAAATTTTGAATAGACCTATATCAAGCACTGAAATTGCATCAACAATACCAAATCTTCCGAAAAAGGAAAAGCCCTGGACCAGATGGTTTCACATAAGAATTCCATCAAACCTTCAAGGAGGAACTCATTCCTATATTACATAAGCTATTCCAAAGCACAGAGAAGGAAGGTATCCTCCCCAGGAAATGTTATGAAGCAAATATCACCCTGAGTACAAAACCAGGAAAGGACTCAGCAAAAAAAGAAAATTATAGGCCCATATTATTAGTGAATATTGATTCAAAAATATTCAGTAAGATCATAGCAAACAGCATACAGCTACACATTTAAAAAAATTATCCATCACGAACAAGTGGGCTTTATGTCAGGGGTGCAAGTTTGGTTCAACATTTGTAAATCCATAAATTTAATTCACCACACAAATAAAATCAAAAACAAAGGCCTTATGATTCTCTCAATTGATGCAGAAAAGGCTTTGGCAATATCCACATCCTCATCTGATAAGAACACTAAAGAACATAGGCATAGATGGGACATTTATTAAACTGACAGGGGTCATCTACAGCAAACCCACAGCCAATATCAGACAGAAGGGAGTAAAACCAAAAGCTTTTCCACTTAGAACTAGAACTAGATAAGTATGCCCACTATTGCCACTGCTATCCAACATAGTGCTGGAGGTCTTAGCCATTGCAAACAGGCAAGAGAAGAAGATCAAGGATATTCAAATGGGGACAGAAGATGTCAAACTCTCACTCTTTGTAGATGACATACTCTTATACCTGAAAAACCCCTGGGACTCAACCACAAGCCTCTTAGAAGTGATCAAGAAATACAGTAATGTCTTCAGATACAAAATCAATGTCCACAATCAGTAGCCTTCATATATGCCAATAACAATCAAGCTGAAAATAAAATCAAAGACACAATATCTTTTACAGTAACTCCAAAGAAAATGAAATACCTGGGAATATATCTAACAAGATATCTGAAGGATCTCTATAATAAGAACTATAAAACCCTGAGAAAATAAAAACAGAGAATGTTAAAAAATGGAAGAATATACCCAGCTCATGGCTGGGAAGAGTAAGTATTGTTAAATGCCCACACCACCCAAAACAATCCACAAATTTAATGCAATCCCCATCAAAGCATCAACGTTAAACTTTGAAAAACTTGAAAAAGTTGTACTTCATTTCATATGGAAATAGAAAAAAATAGCCAATATGATTTTTAGAAATAAAAAAAAAAATCAGGAGGCATCATGTTACTAGACTTTAGGTTATAGTACAAGACTCTAATGATAAAAATAGCATGATACTGAGTGAGGCAGAGTAAGACAGCTGAGTAACAACTTCTTTGCAACTCGGTGTGGTGAGAATGGGGAGAGAAGACTCCAAGCACCTCTGGCTTGTGGGCTTTGCCCAGAAATATCCTTTGGGGGATGCAGGGAGATAGTGAGAGATTTCTGGACCCCAGGAGGAGGACAAAAGCAGTGGAGAAGTAGCAAGTGGTTGCACTCAGTCTGAGGCCATGGCCACAGCTGTAGCTACAACAGCAGTGAGACTGCAGACAGAGAAGGCCTTTCCTATGGGTTGTTTTATTTTTATTGGACTTGGGCACTCAGTGCAATGACCTTAGGAGAACTTGGAAAAGAGTTAAAGTGACTTTAAGTATTGTCCAGGGTCCAGGACTGAGCAACTGGGCCAGCACAGAGCTATCATTATTCAGCTGTGGGCCACAGGCGGCCATTGTGGGAGAGCTGCCCTGCAGGCTCTACCTTCAGGGTTACCGAGTGAGGCCCGGCCTGGGAGAACTTGGGCCAGTGATCTAGTGACTGTGAACAGCACCAAAGGCTGGGACTGAGATGAAGGGGAAGAACAGAGCTTTCAGTGCTCAGCAGTAGGAGAGCTGCCTTGCAGCCTTGGCCCTCAGGGACATAAAGTGAGGCCAGTATTGGCACACCTGATAAGCAGGCAGCCACTTCAGGAGAGATACCAGCAACACAAGCTTTCCTAGGAAATCCTCTGCTTAGCAAGGTTAACAGTTTAATGTGTCTTTTAAGCAGGCTGAGGAGAGATTCAGGCTCTCAATCCTGCAGGGTTTGAGGGCAAAGAAGTCAGCAGAAATGTCCAGTCTCCATTTTATACAGCTGTATCAACATTGTGATTAGCATCTCATATCCCAGAAGATCAACTGTTGCCCAGACAATATTCAGCAAGATATATACACTGCTTTGTTTTTGGTTTGGGATATTTTTCCTTTTTTTTATTTCAACTTTTTCCCCCTAGATTTTTCTTTTTTTCTTTCTTCATTTTTTCCTATGTAAATATAATCTTCCATTGTTGCCTTCCTTAATAATAAGAACTTCATTTTTCCTAGTGTTTCTGCCCCTGTTATTTGGTTTTTCACCCAATTTTATCACGTAAGCTTTTCTGTTTGTTTTGGTTTGATTTATAGTATTTTTGTTTTTCCTCTCTATTTGGTGGAGGTGGGGTATCATGTCTGCTCAGACTGGCAAATATCTGCTAACCTCAAGGGAAACACTCAACCCAGCAACGCCAGAAGTTGGGGGGGTTAAGGTGTGGGTCAAAGTACCCTACTGTACACCTTTATGACTCCTGTTTCCCTCTTTCTGTGCCTCTCTTATTTTTGACAATATTCCCTTTTACTCACTCCCTCTCCTTTTTCTTCTTTCATTTAAAAAATCTTTTTTCTCTTCTTGTTCTTCAATCTTCTCATACTTTTAGTCTTGTACCAAACGGACTCATCAAAACTTTAAGTCAGAGGCACAGTAACTTAAAGAGCAACAGGAAGTGAAATATAAAAATTAGTGCAAGGAAACAAATAAAAGAATACACTCATGAAACAGCAGAAAAATCCTGGCAACATAAAAAGCCAGTCCAGAGCAACACCCCCAAGGAGTCATGAAGTAGCTACTGCAGAGGATTCCACCTATGAAGAAATGTTAGAAATGACAGAAGGGAAATTTAAAATACAGATGTTGAAAACAATGAAGAAAATTTCTGAGAAAATGGAAAATAATTAAAAGGAAATCCAAAAACAGAATCAAATAAAATATGAACAATATAGGAGATAAAGGACAGAAGTTCAGCAAGTAAGCTGATGGTTTGGAGCTGAGCCAAGAGAGAAGATTGAAGAATGCACATCAACCCTGCTGAGGTGAGCTGTGACCCCAAGAATACAAACAAAAGGTACAAAATTCATCAACAAGCTGACAAAAGTCCCCTTCCCCTTGATAACAGCTCACAGTATACTTTCTACAAATAAGTGAGCACAGTTCCCATGTCCTCTCATTTTATCCCACAGGATAGACCATCTAAAAACCAGACCTCCTTCCCCTACTAGGGTGCCATGGCACACTCCTGCCAGGCATAAAACTGTATGTATTCTCTACCTGCAATTCTGAAATCCGAGCACTCCCCTCCACTCTCACCCCAGGGACTAGAAGCCTGTCCCCCATGGAGTCCAGATTCTTGGGCATTTTCTTGAGAGGTGTGGACAGGGCGTGGGCTGTTGCAGGTCTGTGCTGACTCTGTACCCAGGGGTAAGGACAAAACAATGGACTGAAGGAACCATATAGGGAAAAGGAGAGGTGGTACCCCCTATCCCCAGCACAGAGCAGCAGTGGAAGGAGCAGGAACAATAGGGCTCACAGCCCTGGGGATATTTTGGACACTCCCTGTCTCTCTGGGCAACCAGAGAAAGCTGGGCATCTTCTCCGGTGGCAGACACTGGCAGAATAGATCTGGGACGGTAACACGGACCCCGCCATGAGCAAAGGGTGTGCCCGAGGCAGTGCCAGCATGAGCAGAGAATTGAAGACATGTGCAGAGAGATAGCATACTCCCAGGCAGGGCTGCACAGGACTACTTAGTGAGCATGCGCACAGACTGCATACTCCCAGGGCAAGGCGTATGCCAGGACTGTTTAGTGAGCCTAAAGAAACACCCATCCCCCAGGGGATCATAGCTGAGACAAAAGCAGGAGGAGAAATCTAAAGCTCAGTGTAAGCTCTAACCTGACCCACCCCAACACAGACTGCAGTGGAAACAGAAACATTAGCTCCAGCCGACAGCAGTCATAGTTTCTGTGAACTCAAACAGCACCTGATCCACAGGGGAATATAGTCAGGACAGAACCACAAATTCTTCACAAATATAAGTGTCAGCAACATCAATCAGGGGTGAAGATGGAACTGAGTGAACCGTCCCAGCTTCCATTAACCACCCAAGGTTGTCAGGCATCAGCTTTCCCTGCTGGATGGTGGCAGAGTGTGGAGGCTTGGTTGAGGAGATATAAGATCTCTTTGTGACTTAGGCAGGCTCAAATCCCTGGAGCATCTGCTCATTGGAGGGAACTGGATCATAGGCCTGTGGGGTTACCAGTGACTATATGACAGTGGTGCAATGTGGGGAAGGAGGCATCAACCTTCCCAGACTAATTCATTTTCTGGGGGTGGGGAGTCCTTCTGACTCTATGGAGCACCAGAACAAGTCATACTTGAGCTTCCAGCAGACCCTTGCTATCTAATTGCAGAGAGCATTTGAACTCCCTCACATGAGACTGGGTGATGATTGGGACAACTGATTTGGATTTATTAGACTGGACCAGTCACCTGAGGACTATGCAAAGTGGTACCCTAGGTGTGTGGTTGTGGGAAGGTTTGATTTTCCTTTTCCAGTTGTTGCCTATGGGGGCAGGGTGACTTAATTGCTGGTATTTCTCCACAGCTAAGACTTCAACCCAGCATAACTGATTCACTGGGGTAGGACAGAGACCAGCTGAAAACAAGACAGAGCCACTTAGCCCCACCACACCAAGTAATTCCCTAGTGTTTCAGGCCATAGCACTCTATGGGTCCTTTGCAGAGCTCTAGGGGAATAGTTACAGATACCAGTCCCAGCTCTTGGGTAAAGGGGCAGTTAATCACTACTCCAAGAGCCCCGCAACCCAACTACACCTTATCTGCTCATCTAGTGAAATGGTGTAAAATAATCATGGGGCGGAATCAGTGAAAAAAACTACTGTAACATGAATAACCAGAATAGATCAACCCCCTCCAAAGAACTATACAGTAGACACAACTGAAGATCCTATTCACAGACAAATAGCTGAGATGTCAGAAATGGAATTCAAAGTTTGGATTGCATACAAGATTAATAGAATGGAGGTAAAATTGGAATTAGAAATTCAAGGATCAATTCAAAAGTTGTCTCAACAATTCAATGAATTCAAAGACAAAATCAACAAAGATATTGACACACTGAGACAAGAATTTGCAACCCTCAAATATCTCAGAAATACAGTAGAAACCCTCAGTAACATAATGGAGCAAGCAGAAGAAAGTATTTCTGATATTGAAAACAAAGCTTTTGAATGCTCCCAAGAGCTCAAAGAGAAAGAGAAATAGAGAGCAAAAACGGATCATTCTCTCAGAGGGTTCTGGGATAATTTGAAAAAAAAAAAAAAAACTAATATTCGCCTTACAGGAATTCCTGAAGGCAACAAAGTTGCTTTGCAAAGCACAGATGCTCTTCAAAATGAGATTATGAAGGAGAAGTTTCAAGACATGCCAAGAAATTCGTAAATTCAGATAACAGACAGTTTGAGAACCCCAGCAAGACTCAACCCAAATAAGACAACCCCTAGACACATCACAATTAACTTCACTAAAGTTAATATGAAGGAGAAAATTCTGAAAGCAGCCAGACATAAGAATACCATAACCTACAAGGGAAAGAATATTAGAATTACTGCATATCTCTCTGCTAAAACCTTTGAAGCTAGAAGAGGGTGGTCATTCACTTTTAATCTCCTTAAAAAAAAAATAACATTCAACCCAGAATCCTGTATGCAGCCAAACTGAGTTTCATTTATGATAGAGAAATTAAATACTTTAATGATATTCACCTGTTGAAGAAATTTGCCATAACTAAACCAGCTCTTCAGGATATTCTCAGACCTATGCTCCATAATGACCAGTGCAATCCTCCACCACAAAAGTAAACTCACTCAGAAACTTTTGATCAAATTCCAACTTCCACAGTGGCAAAAAAATTAAAAATGTCCCCTGGACTTTTGAAAAACTCTATAGCCAAAATTCTACCAGGCTTATCAATAGTCTCAATTAATGTTAATGGATTAAATTGTCCTCAAAAGAGGCAGAGATTGGCTAAATATAGACTCAGAGTGAAGGGATAGTCATCTATCTTTCAAGCAAATAAAATTTTTAAAAATCAGATGTCACAATTTTATTCACAGATACAATAGACTTTAAACCAACAAAATTAAGGAAAGACAAAGATGGGCAATTCATATTTGTTAAGGGTAATATTCAATATAATGAGATTTCAATTATCAATATTTATGCACCCAACCAAAATGCACCTCAATTTATAAGAGATACTCTAACAAACATGAGCAACTTGATTTCCTCCAGCATCATAATGGTCAGAGATTTTAACACTACTTTGGCAGTATTGGATATATGCTTCAATAAGAAGCTTAGCAAAGGAATTTTAGATTTAAACTTAACTATTGAACATTTGGATTTAACAGACATCTACAGAACATTTCATCCTAACAAAACTGAATACACATTTTCTCATCAGCCCACAGAACATCCTCCAAAATTAATCACATCTTAGGTCGCAAGTCTAACCTCAGCAAAATTAAAAGAATAGAAATTATTCCTTGCATCTTCTCAGATCATCATGGAATAAAAGTTGAACTCAGTAACAACAAGAATCAGCATACTCATACAAAAACATGGAAGCTAAATAATCTTTTGCTAAATAATAGCTGGGACAGAAATGAGATAAAGAAGGAAATTACCAAATTTTAAGAACTAAACAACAATGAAGACATGAATTATCAGTATCTCTGGGATACCATAAATGCAGTCCTAAGAGGGAAATTTATAGCACTGCAAGCCTTCCTCAAGAGAACGGAAAGAGAAGAAGTTAACCATTTAATGGGACATCTCAAGCAACTAAAAAAGGAAGAACATTCCAATCCCAAACCCAGCAGAAGAAAAGAAATAACCAAAATTAGAGTAGAATTAAATGAAATTGAAAACAAAAAAAAATTATACAACAGATCAATAAATCAGAAAGTTGGTTTTTTTAAAAGGTCAATAAAATAGACAAACCTTTGGCTAACCTAATCAGGAAAAAAAAGAGTAAAATCTATAATTTCATCAATCCAAAATGGTAATGATAAAATAACAGACTCATCAGAAATTTAAAAAATCCTTAAATAATATTACAGGAAACTTTATTCTCAGAAATATGAAAACCTGAAGGAAATTGACCAATACTTGAAAACACGCCACCTTCCAAGATTTAGCCAAAATGAAGTGGGAATGTTGAACTGGCCTATATCAAGTTCTGAAATAGCATCAACTATAAAAAATCTCCATAAAATGAAAATCCTTGGACCAGATGGATTCACATCACAATTCTACCAAACCTTTAAGGAGTAGCTAGTACCTATATGGCTCAACCTCTTCCAAAATATAGAAAAAGAAGGAATATTACCCAACACATTCTATGAAGCAAACATCACCCTGATCCCCAAAACAGGAAAAGACCCAACAAAAAATGAAAATTATAGACCAGTATTACTAATACTGATGCAAAAATAGTCAACAGGATCCTAACAGAATCCAGCAATACATCAAACAAAATTATACACTATGACCAAGTAGGCTTTATCCCAGGGTCTCAACTCTTGTTCAATATTCTTAAATCTATAAATATAATTCATTACATAAACAAATTAAAACACAAAGACCATATCATTCTCTCAATTGATGCAGAAAAAGTTTTTGATAATATCCAGCATCCATTCATGATCAGAACACTTAAGAAAATTGGTATAGAAGGGTATAGAAAATTGGTATAGAATTTCTTAAACTGCAAAACCCACAACAAACCCACAGCCAATATTATATAGAATGGAGTACAACTGAAATCATTTCCACTCAGATCAGGAACTAGTCAAGGTTTCCCAGCATCCTCACTGCTTTTTAACATTGTAATGGAAGTCTTAGTCATCGCAATTAAGCAAGAAAAGGCAATCAGGGATATCCATATAGGGTCAGAAGAGATCAAAGATTCACTCTTCACAGATGATATGACTGTATATCTGGAAAACACCAGGGATTCTACTACAAACCTCTCAGAAGGGATCAAGGAATACAGCAGTGTCTCAGGTCACAAAATCAATACTCATAAATCTGTAGCCTTTACATATACAAACAATAGTCAAGCTGAAAAAACAGTCAAGGACCCTATTCCTTTCACAGTAGTCCCCAAAAAGATGAAATATTTGGGAGTTTACCTAACAAAGGATGTGAAAGATCTCTATAAAGAGAACTATGAAACTCTAAGAAAAGAAATAACTGAATATGTTGACAAATGGAAAAACATACCATGCTCATGAATGGGAAGAATCAAGATTTTTAAACTGTCCATATTACCCAAAGCAATATATAATTTTAATACAATCCCTATTTTTTATTTATTTATTGAATCATAGCGTGTACATTAATACTCTCATGGGGTATAGTGTGCAATCCCTATTAAAGCTCCACTGTCATACTTTAAAGATCTTCAAAAAATAATACTTCTTTTATATGGAATCAGAAAAAAACTCGAATATCCAAGACATTGTTCAGAAATAAAAACAAAGCAAGAGGAATTACACAACCATATCTCAGACTATACTATAAATTGATAGTGACTAAAACAGCATGGTACTCGCACAAAAACAGAGAGGTAGATGTATGGAACAGAATGGAGAATCAAAAGATGAGCCCAGCTACTTAAAGCCAATTAAAAACATTGAGTGGGGAAAAGATTCCCTATTTAACAAATGGTGCTGGGTGAACAGGATGACGACCTGCAGAAGACTGAAACTGGACCCACACTTCTCACTATTAACTAAGATAGACTCTCACTGGTTTAAAGATTTAAACCTAAGACATGAAACTATAAAAATACTAGGAGAAAGTGTAAGGAAAACTCTTGAAGAAATTGGCCTGGGAAAATATTTTATGAGGAAGACCCCCTGGGCAATTGAAGCAACATCAAAAATACATTACTGGGACCTGATCAAACTAAAAAGCTTCTGCACAGCCAAGAACACAGTACGTAAAGCATGCAGACAGCCCTCAGAATGGGAGAAGATATTTGCAGGTTATGTCTCCAACAAAGGTTTAATAACCAGAATCCACAGAGAACTCAAACGTATCAGCAAGAAAAAAACAAGTGATCTCATCTCAGGGTGGGCAAGGGACTTGAAGAGAAACTTCTCTGAAAAAGACAAGCACACAGCCTACAGACATATGAAAAATGCTCATTATCCTTAATCATCAGAGAAATTCAAATCAAAACTACTTTGAGTTATCATCTAACTCCAGTAAGATTAACCCACATCACAAAATCCCAGAACCAGAGATGTTGGCGTGGATGTGGAGAAAAGGAAACACTTCTACACTGCTGGTGGGAATGCAAACTAATACGTTCCTTTTGGAAAGATGTTTGGAGAACACTTAGAGATCTAAAATAGACCTGCCATTTGATCCTACAATTCCTCTACTAGGTATATATCTGAAAGATTAAAATCACATTATAACAAAGATATATGTACCAGAATGTTTTATTACAGCACAATTCACAATTGTTAAGTCATGAAAGAAGCACAAGTGCCCATCAACCCATGAATGGATCAACAAATTGTGGTATATGTACATCATGGAATATTATGCAGCCTTAAAGAAAGATGAAGACTTTACCTCTTACATGTTTACATGGATCGAGCTGGAACATAGTCTTCTTAGCAAAGTATCTCAAAAATGGAAGAAAAAGTATCCAATGTACTCAGTCTTACTATGAAACCAATTTATAGCTTTCTTATGAAAGCTATAACCCAGTTATAGCCCAAGAAGGAGGGGAAAAGGGAGAGGGAGGGGAGAGGGAAGGATGGGTGGAGAGACAGTAGTTGGTGGGACCACACCTACAGTGCATCTTACAAGGGTACATGTCAAATTTACTAGGTGTAGAATATAAATGTCTTAACATAATAACTAAGAAAATGCCGTGAAGGCTATGTTGATCAGTTTGATGAAAGCATTTCAGATTGTGTGTAAAACTAGCACATTGTACCCCATGATTGCATTAATGTACACAGCTATGATTAAAAAAAAAGATGAACAATATGAAGCATATAGAAAGGATATAGCAGAGCTGAAGAAATTAGGGAACTTAAAGATGCGTTAGAAAGTATCAAGAACAGATATCATGCAGATCTTCTGCACAATTAGACCATGCAGAAGAAAGAATCTTAGAGGTAGAAGACAAAGCTCTTGAGATAACTCATGTAGTTAAAGATGCAGAAAAGAGAGAAAGTAGAACCTTCACTGACAGAATTAAGGCACTTCATGAAGCTTCAAACATAAAAATTATAGGTATCCCAGGCAGGGAGGTGGAGCATGATGGTGGACAGGAAAGACATTTAGCCCAGCTCTCCTGGAACAACAGGTGAGAGTAAGTGGGTTAGATCATTCCCAGAGTGGAATTTTGACATGGAGTGGCAGTTTGGGGTGTGAAGTGAGGTAGCAGATTACAGGACTTGGAGTGTAATCCAGACCTGCAGAGACTGCCAGGCTTTTTGAGCTTTTTCTTTGTTTGGTTGGTTTGGTTGTTTTTGTTTGTTTGTTTGTTTGTACATTTGTTTTGGTTCAACGTGTCTTATGTTGTGCTAAGTCCTCTAGTTGGTTCTTTTCCCTAACTCAAAATTTTACACTCAACAAGAACAAGGAGGGGGAGAGGGAAGATAGCTGACTGGAGCCAGCTTTCAACAAAAACTTCCACCCACAGGGAGAGATAATGGCCAGAAAGAACCCAATAAAGCTGAAGGTCAGAAGCCAAGCTAAGAGAGAAGATTGATAACTGCATGTCATCTCTGCTGAGGCAAGCTCCAACTCTAAGGAAGCAAATTTCAGGTACAGAACCCATCCCAAAAAGGACAAGTGTCCATCTCCTTCCCCAAGAGATTTGCTTGCTTACTGTGGGATCTCTACAAGCAAGAGATGAAATGAGAAGCTCTTGTCTCACACCTCAGGAGAGAGTTGCTGGAGGCTGGGACTCCTTCTCCAGAGAGAGTCTTCTGTGAGTCTGGGCATTCTCTTCCCTGGCATGAAAGTTTAACAAATATTTTTCCTGTCATATTGAACTCCCAGTCCACCCCTACCCCCTTGCCTGGCATTCTAGAAGCCCAACCCAAGCAGAGACCAAAATGTCTGTGGTTCTTTCCTAGGACCAGGGCAGTGAAACTACATGTAACAGTGAATTCAGTAGCAGTGCAAAAAGGCACGAGGGGGGACAGTGTCTGGCCTGGCTCTGTGAAAGTGCAAATTAGCAGTGGGCAAAGGCTTGGGGCACCACACATGGGAGGAGGCTTGGGAACCTGCAGGGCATGGGAACCCACATGGAGACACCTCCCAGGCAGCATCAGCATTAATACAGGGATCCTGCTGGGGTCAAATTTCAGAGAGACACCTCCCCAATTCTGTGGACTGCCAGAGGAAGCCAGACCTCACGCTGCAGGGATACCCAAGAAGCAGAGGAGCTGGGACAGGGGAACAGTCTCTGAGGGAGAAAAACATTTGCTGCTTTGTTAACCTCTGGTTTGGAACAAGGTCATGTGGAACACTCCCAAGTTTCCATTGAGCACCCACGGTTGTCAGGCTTCAGCTTCCCCCACTGGCTGGTGGCACAGTGTGATGGCCTGGCCAAGGAAAGATTATTAACTTCCCTCTGATTCTGTCAGGCCCAAATCCTTGGAACATTCACTCATTGGAGAGAACTTGGCCACAGCTCTGAGAGCCTATCAGTGGCTGGGTGTGATAGAGGAGCAAGGTGAGAAAGGAAGCACCAGCCTGACAGGGCTAACTCCTTGGCTGGGCAGACTTTTCTGACTTCACAAAGCATGAGAGACAGTCACACCTGAGCTGCTAGTGGACCCCTGCTCTATAGTTGCTGCAGACATTTTGAACTCTCCCACTTGATCTGTGTTTGTGTTGACCAGGACAACTGGTTTGGGACTCTGAACCTGGGCCAATCACCTGGGGACCCTCCGAGGTAGTACCCTGGTTGTGTTTTTGTGAGAGGTTTTGAGTCTCCTCTTCTAGTTGCTACCCATGGGAGGCAAGGTGTCTTAGTTGCTTGTATTTCTCCACAGGTTAGATTTCAGCCCAAAGGGACTGATTCACTAGGATTAGACAGAGACTAGCTGAATACAAGTCAGAGCCACCTAACCCCACGACACCAAGCAGGTCCCCAGAGTCTCAGGTTGTAGTACAGAATAGGACCTTTGCAAAGCTGTAGGGAAAACCCACAGACCCCAGTCCCAGCTCTTTGGTAAAGGACTATTTAATTACAACTACAGGAGCCCTCAGTTCAATTTCACCTTGCCACCTTCTCTAGTGAAATGGTGAAAAATAATCATGGGGTGGAATCAGGGGAAAAACTCTGGGAAATGAATAATCAGAGTAGATCAACTCCCCCAAAGAACAACAAAGTAGACACAATAGAAGATCCCATTCATAAACAAATGGCTCAGATTTTAAAAATTAAGTCCAGAATTTGGATGGCAAATAAGATTGACAGAATGTAAATAAAGTTGGAATTAGAAATTCAAGGAGTAGTCAAAAGTTGTCTCAAGAATTCAATGAATTCAAAGACAAAATCACCAAAGATTTTGACTCATTGAGATAAGAACTTGAAGCCCTCAAAAATCTGAGAAATACAGTACAATACCTCAGTAACAGAATGGAGCAGGCAGAAGAAAACATCTCTGACACTGAAGACAAAGCATTTGAACGCTTACAAATACTGAAAGAGGATGAGAAGTGGAGAGCAAAACAGATAATTCCCTGAGAGAGTTGTGAGACCAATCACAAAAAGCAAACATTCGTCTTATAGGAATTCCTGAAGATGTTCCCAAAGGCACAAATACTCTACTCCAAGAGATAATTGAGGAGAACTACCCAAGCATGGCAAGAGATACTGAAATTTAGATACCTGACAGTTTTAGAACCCCAGTACAACTCAATCCAAATAAAGCATCTTCTAGACACATTGTAATTAGCTTTGCCAAAGTTAATATGGAAGAGAAAATTCTGCAAGCAACCAGATGTAAGAAAACCAAAACCAACAAGGGAAAGAATATTAGAATAACTGTAGATCTCTCAGCTAAACTTTTCAAGCCAGAAGAGGATGGCCATCAAACTTCGACCTCCTAAAACAAAACATCTTTCAGCCCAGGATCTTATATCCAGCTACACTAAGTTTCATTTATGATGGAGAAGTCAAAAACTTTAATGACATACACATTTTGAAGAAATTTGCCATAGCTAAACCAGCTCTCCAGAATATTCTCGGCCCCATCCTCCACATTAACCAGCACAATGCTCTACCACCAAATTAAACCCACTCAGAAATTTTTAATCAAATTCCAATTCCTTCAGAGATGAAAGGATTAAAACATCCACTGGACTTTTGAAAAACTTGACACCCAAAATACTACAAGGTTTATCAATACTCTCAATTAATATGAATGGCTTAAATTGTCCTCTAAATAGGCACAGGTTGGCTGACTGGATACAACTACTCAGGCCAGATATCTGCTGCATGCAAGAATCTCATCTTACCTTAAAGGATAAATATAGACTCAGGGTGAAGGGATGGACATCTATAATTCAGGAAAAATGAAATCAGAAAAAAAGTAGGGGTTATAATTTTATCTGCAGATACAATAGATTTCAAACTAACAAAAGTAAAGTAAGGATGGTCACTTCATATTTGTTAATGGAAACACTCAACATGGTGAGACTTCATTTATTAATATTTATGCACCCAACCAGAATGCTACTCAATATATAAGGAAGACCCTAACAGACACAAACAATTTTATATTTTCCAGCACCATAATACTTGGGGATTTTAACACCCCTTCAGCAGTGTTGCATAGATTTTCCAATAAGAAACTAAGCAAAGAAATCTTGGACATAAACTTCACCACACAACAATTAGATTTAACAGATATCTACAGAATATTTCATCCTAATAAAACTAAATACAAATTCTTCTCATCAGCCTAGGGAACATCCTTCAAAACTGATCACATCTTACATCTAACCTCAGCAAACGTAAAAGAATAGAAATTAAACCTTGTATTTTCTTGGACTATCAGGGAATAAAAGCTGAACTCAGCAACAACAGTAATCTGCATACTCATACAAAGACATGAAAACTAAATAACCTTATGCTGAATGATATCTGGGCTATAGATGAGATAAAGGAAATTACCAAATTTTGGAACAAAAAATAATGAAGACACAAATTATCACAATCTGTGAGATACTGCAAAGGCAGTCCTAAAGGGAAATTTATAGCTTTGCAAACCTTCCTTAAGACAACAGAAAGAGAGGAAGTCGACAACTTAATGGAACATCTCAAGCAACTGGAAAAAGAAGAACATTCCAACCCCAAACCCAGCAGAAGAAAAAAAATAACCAAAATTAGACCACAATTAAATGAAATTGAAAACAAAATAATTATTCAAATGATCAATGAATCAAAAAGTTGGTTTTTAGAAAGGTTTAACAAAATTTATTAACCTTTGGCTAACCTAACCAAAAATAGAAAAGGAAAATCCATAATAACATCAATCAGAAATGACAAAAGCAAAGTAACAGCAGACTCCTCAGAAATTCAAAAAATCCTTAACAAATACTACAAAAAACTCTATTATCAGAAATATGAAAATCTGAAGGAAATAGATCAATACCTGGAAGCACACTACCTTCCTAGACTTAGTCAGAAAGAACTGGAATTTTTGAAAAGACTTATATCAAGTACTGAAATACCATCAACTACATGAAATTTCCTAAAAAAGAAAATTCAGGACCAGATGACTTCACATCAGAATTCTACCAATTCTTTAAAGAGTAGCTAGTACCTATATTACTTAACCTTTTCCAAAATATACAAAAAGAAGAAATACTTCCCCACACATTCTATGAAGCAAATATCACCCTGATCCCCAAACCACGAAAATACCCAACAAGAAAAGGAAATTATAGACCAATATCCTTAAGGAATATAGATGCAAAAACATCCAGCAAGAGTCTAGCAAACATAATCCAGCAACACATCAAACAAATTATACACCATGACCAAGTGGATTTTATCCAGGGTCACAAAGTTGATTCAATATGAGTAAATCTATAAATATAACACATCACATTAACAAAATAAAAAAAACCGTAGGATTCAATAAATTGTTGCAGAAAAGGCTTTTGATAATATTCAGCATACTTTCATGATCACAACACTTAAGAAAATGGGTATACAGAAACAAAAACAAAGCAGGAGGAATCATACTACCAGACCTCAGACTACCAGGCATCCTCAAACTATGGCCTGCAGGCCACATGCAGCCCACCGAGGACATTTATCCGGCCCACTAAGTGTTTTTGCTACCACTGCCTGTTCTGCTTAGCAGCCAACTTGTCCCAGGGCCCACAGTATGGCCCTCCAACAGTCTGAGGGACAGTGAACTGGCCCCCTGTTTAAAAAGTTTGAGGAGGGGTGGCACCTGTGGCTCAAAGGAGTAGGGCACCAGCCCCATATGCCAGAGGTGGTGGGTTCAAACTCAGCCCCCACCAAAAACTGCAATAAATAAATAAATAAATAAATAAATAAATAAAAATAAGTTTGAGGAACCCTGGACTGTACTATAAATCAATAGTGATCAAAACAGCATGGTACTGGCACAAAAACAGAAGTAGATGTATGGAACAGAATAGAGAACCAAGAGATGAACCTAGCTACCTACCATTATATGATCTTTGACAAGCCAGTTAAAAATATTGAGTGGAGAAAAGATTCCCTATTTAACAAATGGTGCTGGGTGAAGTGGCTGGTGACCTCTAAAAGACTGAAACTAACCCCATACTTCTCACTATTAACTAAGATAGACTCTCATTGCATTAAAGATTTAAACTTGAGACATGAAACTATAAAAATACTAGAAGAAAGTGTAGGGAAAACACTTGAAGAAATCAGCCTGGGAGAATATTTTATGAGGAGGACCCCCTCCGGCAACTGAAGCAACATGAAAAATACATTACTGAGACCTGATCAAACTAAAAAGCTTCTGCACAGCCAAGAACATAGTAAGTAAAGCAAGCAGACAGCCCTCAGAATGGGAGAAGATGTTTGCAGGTTATATCTCCAACAAAGGTTTAATAACCAGAATTCACAGAGAACTCAAATGTATTAGCAAGAAAAGAACAAGTTATCCCATCTCAGGGTGGGCAAGGGACTTGAAGAGAAACTTCTCTGAAGAATACAGGCGCATGGCCCACAGATGTATGAAAAAAATGCTCATTATTCTTAATCATCAGAGAAAGGCAAATTAAAACTACTCAGAGAAAGGCAAATTAAAACTACTTTGATATATCATCTAACTCCAATAAGATTAGCCCATATCACAAAATCCCAAAACCAGAGATGCTGAGGTGGATGTGGAGAAAAGGGAACATTTCTACATTGCTGGTGGGAATGCAAACTAGTACGTTTCTTTTGGAAAGATATCTGGAGAACATTTAGAGAACTAAAAATATACCTGCCATTTGATCCTACAATTCCTACAATTCCTCTACTAGGTATATATCCAGAAGACCAAAAATCTCACTACAACAAAGATATTTGTACTGGAATGTTTATTGCAGCCCAATTCATAATTGCTATGTCATGGAAAAAGCCCAAGTGCTATTGACCCTGGAATGGATTAATAAATTGTGGCATACATATACCATGAAATATTATGCAGCCTTAAAGAAAGATGGAGACTTTACCTCCTTCATATTTACATGGATAGAACTGGAAAATATTCTTCTTAGCAAAGTATCTCAAGAATGGAAGAAAAAGTATCCAATGTACTCAGCTCTACTATGAAACTAATTTATACCTTTCATATGAAAGCCATAATTCAATTATAGCCCAAGAATATGGGGAAAGAGGAGAGGGAGGGAAGGAGGGTGGGGAGGATGGGTGGAGGGAGGGTGATTGGTGGGACCACGCCTATGGTGCATCTTACAAGAGTACATGTGAATCTTTCTAAATGTAGAATATAAATGTCTTAACACAACAACTAAGAAAATGGCATGAAGGCTACATTAACCAGTTTGATGAAAATAGTTCAGATTGTATATAGAACCAGCACACTGTACCCCATGACTGCATTAATGTACACGGCTATGATTCAATAAAAAATAAAAAAAAAATAAAATAAGGAATGCACATTGAATTCTACTAAGTGACTTTTCAGCATCTAAAAAAAAAAAAAGATGTCTATACTTCCCAATGCAATCTATCAATTCAATGCAATCCCTATTGAAATACCAGCATCATACTTTCAAGACTTGGGAAAAATGATTCTGCATTTTTCATGGAACCAGAAAATACCCCGTATACCTAAGGCAGTTCTTTCTAATAAAAACAAAGCTGTGGGCATCAGCATACCAGATTTTAGGCTGTACTACAAGGCCGTAGTGATCAAGACTGCATGGTATTGGCACAAAACTAGAGACATAGAGATCTGGAATCGAATAGAAAATCAGGAAATGAAACTAACATCTTACAACCACCTAATCTTTGATAAACCAAACAAGAACATACACTAGGGGAAAGAATCCCTATTCAGTAAATGGTGCTGCAAAAAAACGGGATAAACACATGTAAAAAACTGAAATTGGACCTGCACCTTTCTCCACTCAGAAAAATTGATTCAAGATGGATAAAGGACTTAAATTTAAGGCATGAAATGACAATAATCCTCAAAGAAAGCATAAGAAAACCACTGGAAGATATTGGCCTGGGGAAAGACTTTATGAAGACTTCCATGGCAATTGCAACAACAACAAAAATAAGCAAATGGGACTTAATGAAACTGAAAAGCCTCTGTACAGCTAAGGAGACAACAACCAAAGCAAATACACAACCTACACAATAGGAAGGGATATTTGCATAATTTAAATCAGACAAATGCTTGATAACTAGGATCTATAGAGAACTCAAATTAATCCATGTGAAAAAAAGCCAACAATCCCATATATCAATGGGGAAGTGAGATGAATAGAACCTTCCTAAAGAAGACAAATGAATGGCTATGAAACATATTTAAAAAGGCTCATAGCCCCTAATTATTAGAGAAATGCAAATCAAAAACACCCTGAGATATCATCTAACTCCAGAGAGAATGGCCCACAACACAAAATCTCAAAACAGCAGGTGCCAGCATGGATGTGGAGAGAAAGGAACACTTACACTGCTGGTGGGACTGTAAACTAATATAACCTTTTTGGAAGGAAGTATGGAGAAACCTTAAAGAACTCAAGGTAGACCTTTTATTTGATCCTACAATCCCATTACTGGACATCTACCCAAAAGGAAAAAATCCTCTTATAAGGACAGTTGCACTAAACTGTTTATAGCAGCTCAATTTACAATCACCAAAATGTGGAAACAACCTAAATGCCCCCCAACCCAGGAATGGATTAACAAGTTGTAGTATATGTATACTATGGAATACTATTCAGCCATTAAAAAAATGGAGACTTTTCAGCCTTTATATTAACCTGGATGAAAGCAGAACACATTATTCTTAGTAAAGCATCACAAGAATGGAGAAGCATAAATCCTATGTATTCAATTTTGATATGAGGACAATTAATGACAATTAATGATACACTGGGGGTGGGAGAAGGGGAGAGAAGAGAGAGAGAAGAAGGGAGGAGGGTGGAGGAAAGGAAGAGTGGAGAGAGGGAAGGAGGGAGGGGAGTGGGGGTTTGGTGTGTGACACACATTTTAGGGCAAGGCACAATTGTAAGAGAGACTTTACTTAATAAATGCAATCAGTATAACCTGTTTTCTTGTACCCTCAATGAATCTCCAAGAATTAAAAAGGGGGGGGGGGACAAGGGACTTAAATGTGACCCTAGAACAACTGCTCTTGATAGACCTATATAGAACACTCCATTCCAAAGCTAAAGAATATATATATTCTTCTCATCAGCCTATGGAACATTCTCCAAAATAGATCATATCTGAGGACTCAAAACAAACCTCAAAAAAATGAAAAGAATTGAAATTTTACCTTGTATCTTCTCAGACCACAAGGCACTAAAGGTAGAATACAACTCCAGCAAAAATGTTCAACCCTACACAAGGGCATGAAAATTAAACCTTATGCTTAATGACAGTTGGATACAGGAAGAAATAAAAAAGGAAATCATTAGCTTCCTTGAGCAAAACAACAATAAATACACAAGCTACCAAAACCTGCAGGATACAGCAAGAGCAGTCCTGAGAGGAACATTTATTGCTTTAGATGCCCACATCCACAAAACAGAAAGAGAACACATCAACAAACTCACAAACTACCTTATGGAATTTGAAAAAGAACAGTCTAAGCCTAAACCCAGCAGAAGAAAAGAAATATTCAAAATTAAGTCAGAGATTAATGAAATTTAAAACAAAATAATTATTTCAAAAATTAACAAAATAAGGAGTTGGTTTATTGAAAAAATAAATAAAAGAGATAAACTTTTGGCCAGGCTAACTAGAAATAGAAAATTAAAATCTCTAATAACCTCAATCAGAAATGATACAGGGGAAATAACAACAGATGCCACAGAGATACAAGAGATTATCTCCGAATACTACAAGAAACTCTATGTCCATAAATTTAACAATGTGAAGGAAACTAATCAATACCTGGAATCATACCCTCTCCCTAGACTTAGCCATTAAGAAACAAATCTCCTGAACAGACCAATTTCAAACACTGAGATCAAAGAAACAATAAAAAATCTCCGAGGAAAAAAAATGCCCTGGTTCAGATGGCTTCACACACCAGAATTCTATCAAACATCCAAAGAGATTATTCCCAGACTGCAGAAATTGTTCCAAAAAATTGAGGAGAAAGGAATCTTCCCCAACATGTTCTCTGAAGCAAACATTACTCTGATACCAAAACCAGGAAAAGACTCAACTAAAAAGGAGAACTTCAGACCAATTTCACTAATGAACATAGATGCAAAAATTTTCAACAAAACCTTAGCCAATAGGCTATAGATTAGCATCAAAAAAAGCCATACCTTGTGATCAAGTAGGTTTCATCCCAGGGATACAAGGCTAGTTTAACATACACAAGTCCATAAACGTAATTCACTGTATGGACAGAAGCAAAAACAAAGAACATATGATCCTCTCAATAGATGCAGAAAAAGCATTCAATAAAATTCAGCATTCTTTTCTAATTAGAATACTGAAGAATATGGGCATAGGTGGCATATTTCTTAAACTAATTGAAGCCATCTACAAAAATTCCACTGGTAACATTTTACTGAATGGAGTAAAACTGAAAGCTTTTCCACTTAGAACTGTAACCAGACAAGGTCATCCTCTATCACCATTACTATTTAACATAGTGCTGGAAGTTCTTTTTTTTTTTT
>NW_003852570.1:2675957-2686729 GCF_000181295.1 Otolemur garnettii | reverse complement strand
GTTTTTCCATTTGTTAACATTTTCAGCTATTTCTTTCCTTAGAGTTTCATAGTTCTCTTTATAGAGATCTTTCACATCCTTTGTTAGGTAAACTCCCAAATATCTTCTTTGGCACTACTGTGAACAGGATAGAGTCTTTGACTGCTTTTTCAGCTTGGCTGCTGTTGGTATATACAGTGCTGGAAGTTCTAACCAACACAATCAGGCAAGAGAAACCAATAAAAGGCATCAAAATGGAGCCAGAGGAGGTCAAACTCTCCCACTTTGTTGATGACATGATCTTATACTTGGAGAATCCCAGAGACTCAACCACAAGAATCCTGGAAGTCATCAAAAAATGCAGTAATGTCTCAGGATATAAAATCAATGTCCACAAATCAGTAGCCTTTGTATATGCCAATAACAGTCAAGATGAAAATCTAATTAAGGACATAATCCCTTTCACAGTAGCTTCAAAGAAAATGAAATATCTAGGAATATACCTAACAAAAGAAGTGATGGACCTCTACAAAGAAAATTATGAAACCCTAAGAAAAGAAATAGCAGAAGGTATTAACAAATGGAAGAACATACCATGCTCATGGATGGGAAGAATCAACATTGTTAAAATATCTGTCCCTCCCAAAGAAATCTACAGATTCAATACTATCCCTATTAAAATACTAACATCATACTTATAAGACTTGGAAAGAATAATTCTTTGTTTTGTATGGAACCGGAAAAATATATATAGCTAAGGCAATTCTTAGTAATAAAAATAAACCCAGAGGTATCAGCATACCAGATTTTTGGCTGTACTACAAGGCCATATTGATCAAAACAGCATGGTATTGGCACAAAAAATAGAGACAGAGATCTGGAATGGAATAGAATACCATGAGATGAAACTAACATCTTATAGTACCTCATTTTTGATAAACCAAACAAGAACATACACTGGGGGAAAGAATCCCTATTCAATAAATAGTGCTGGGAGAAGTGGATAAACACATGTAAGAGACTGAAACTGGACCTGCACCTTTATCAACTCACAAAAATTGATACAAGATGGATAAAAGACCTAAATTTAAGTCTTGACATGATAAAAATTCTCAAAGAAAGCATTAAAAAAACACTGGAAAATATCAGCCTGAGGAAAGACTTTATGGAGAAGACTTACATGGCACTTGCAACAACAACAAAAAATAAACAATGGGACTTAATTAAACTGAAAAGCTTCTGTACAGCTAAGGAGGCAACATCCAAAGCAAATTGACAACCTACACAATGGGACAGGATATTTGCATATTTTGAATCAGACAAAAGCTTGATAACTAGGATCTACAGAGAACTAGAATTAATCAACAGAAAAAGAGTACGCAATCCCTTATATCACTGGGAAAGAGAGATGAATGGAACCTTCTCTAAAGAAGACAGATGAATGGCTAGCAAACATATGAAAAAATTCTCATCATCCCTAATTATTAGAGAAATGCAAATCAAAACCAACCTGAGACATCATCTTACCCCCGTAAGAATGGCCCACATCACAAAATCTCAAAACTGCAGATGAATGTGGAGAGAAGGGAACACTTTTACACTGCTGGTGGTACTGCAAACTAATACAACCTTTTTGGAAGAAAGTATATGGAGAACCCTCAAAGAACTCAAGCTAGACCCTTTATTTGATCTTTACTGGGCATCTACACATAAGAAGAAAAAAATCCTTTTACCCTAAGGACATTTGCACTAGACTGTTTATTGTAGCTCAATTTATAATCACCAAAATGTGGCAACAGCCTAAATGCCCACCAACCCAGGAATGGATTAACAAGCTGTGTTATATGTATACCATGGAATACTATTCAGTCATTAAAAATATGGAGACTTTACATCTTTTCTATTAACCTGGATGGAAGTGGAACACTTTATTCTTAGTAAAACATCACAAGAATGGAGAAGCAAGAATCCTATGTACTCCATTCTGATATGTGGACAATTAATGACATAGTACAGGGTGGAGGTGGAGGATGGGGAGAGCAGAGAGAGGGCAGGAGGGAGGGGATGGGGGTCATGGTGTGTGACACACCTTTTGAGGGTGGGACACAATTATAAGAGGAACTTTACCTAACAAATGCAATCAATATAATCTGGTTCTTTGTACCCTCTATGAATCCCCAACAATAAAAAAAAAAAAACATGAAACAACAAAAATTATAGAAGAGAGTGTGAGGAAAATGCTTGATAATATTGGCCTAGGGAAAGTTTTTTTTTTATAATTCCATGGTGATGTTTTTAATGATATGAAAAATAGTAAATATTTTTCCAGATATCATCCTCTTCATTTTTTAAATTTAAATTTGTATTGTTTGGGATTCGTTGAGGATACAAAGAATTAGGTTACATTGATTACAATTGTTAGGTATAGTCCCCCTTGTAATTGTGTCCTGCCCCTAAGAGGTGTGGCATACATGGTAACCCCCCATCCCCTTCCCTCCTCCCCTCTCCTCAATCCCTCATTCCCTTACCTTCCCCTTGTATTAAATCATCTATTGCCTTCATATTAGACTTGAGTACATTGGATTCTTGCTTCTCCATTCTTGTGATGTTTTACTAAGAAGAATGTGTTCCACCTCCATCCAGGTTAATGCAAAAAATGTAAAATCTTCATATTTTTAATGGCTGAATAGTATTCCATGGTATACATATGCCACAGCTTGCCAACCCATTCCTCTATTGGGGGGCATTTAGATTGTTTCCACATTTTGGTGATTGTAAATTGAGCTGCAATGAACAGTGTAGTGCAAATGTCCTTATGGTTAAAGGATTTTTTTTTCTTCTGGGTAGATGCCTAGTAATGGGACTGCAGGATCACATGGAAGGTCTAATTTGAATTCTTTGAGGACTTTTCATCCTTCCTTCCAAAAAGGTTGTATTAATTTGCAGTCCCAACAGCAGTGTAAAAGTGTTCCCTTCTCTCCACATCCACGCCTGCACCTGCAGCTTTGAGGTTTTGTGATGTGAGCTATTCTCACTGGGGTTAGGTGATATCTCAGAGTGGTTTTGATTTGCATTTCTCTGATGATCAGGGATGATAAGAATTTTTTCAAATATTTGTTAGCCATTCGTCTGTCTTTGTCAGAGAAGGTTCTGTTCATATCTCTTTCCCAGATGGATGGGATTGTTCACTCTTTTTCTGTTGATTAATTTGATTTCTCTGTAGATTCTAGTTACCAACCCTTTGTCAGCATCATACCCTGAAAATATATTTTCCCATTCTAAAGGTTGTCTTTTTGCTTTACTTGTTGTGTTCTTAGCTGTGCAGAAGCTTTTCAGATTAATTAAGTCCCATTTGTTAATATGTGTTGTTGTTGTGATGGCCACTGAAGTCTTTATCATAAAATCTTTCCCCAGTCCAAAATCATCAAGAGTTTTCTCCACACTTTCTTCTAAGATTTTGATCATTTTGTGTCATAGATTTAAGTTTCTTATCCATCTTGAGTCAATTTTTGTAAGGGGTGAAAGGTGTGGGTCAAGTTTCAGTCTTTTACGTGTGGTTGTCTAGTTCTCCCAGCACCATTTTTTAAATAGGGATTCTTTTCCCCCACTTTTTGCTTTTGTTTGCTTTATCAAAGATCAGATGGCAAGTGGAGACTGGTTTCATCTCTTGGTTTTCTATTCTGTTCCATATGTCTATGTCTATATTTTTGTTCCACTGCCATTTTTTTTTTATTAATGTGGACTTTTAATATAGCCTGAAGTCTGTAGGATGATGCCTCCAACTTTATTTTTATTGCTAATAATAGGCTTAGCTATATGGGTTTTTTTCTGGTTCCATACAAACGAAATACTATTTTTTCCCATTCTTCAAAACATGACATTGGTATTCATTGCAAATCCATTAAGGGGATTTCAATGAATATGTAGATTGCTTTGGGAAGTATAGACATTTTGATAATATTGATTCTTTGTCTTAGTGAAAGATTTTATGAAGAAGACCCCATTGGCAATTGCAGTAACACCAAAAATAAATAAATGAGATATGATCAAGCTGAAAGGTTCTGCATAGCTAAGGGTACCGCAACCAAAGCTCAGAATGGGAGAAGATTTTTGCATGTTATGAATCTGACAAAGGGATGATAACTAGAATCTATAGAAAACTCAAATTAATCAACAAGAAAAGAGCATACAATGCCATTTATAAGTGGGCAAGAGACTTGAACAGAAACTTCTCTGAACATGACAAATGGCCAATAAACACATGAACAAAATTTTCATCAACTCTAATCATCAGAGAAATTCAAATCAAAACCATTCTGATATATCACCTAACACCAGTGAGAAAAGCCCATCTCATAAAACCCCACAGTTGCAGATGCTGGCACAGATGTGGAGAAAAGATAACACTTCTACACTGCTGGTGGGATTGCAAATTAATATAACCTTTGTGGGAAATAAGTATGGAGAATTCTCAAAGAAATAAAAATCAACTTTCCATTTAATTCTGCAATTCCATTGTAGGTATCTACCCAGAAGAACAAAAATAATTTTACCACAAAGCCATTTGCACCAGAATGTTTATTGCAGCTGAATCCATAACTGCCAAGTCGTGGAAGCAACCTAAATGCTCATCAACCATGAATGGATTAATAAACTGTGGCATACATATATATATATATATATATATATATACCATGACCATAATAAAAGACTGAGACTTTACATCTTTTATGTTTACCTGGATGGAGTTGAAACACATTCATCTTAGTAAAGTATATCAACAATGGGACAAAATTCCAATGTACTCAATACTAATATGAAATCTACATATAAACAGTTACATGCCCACGTGAACAATAAACCACAAATATTGTCTATCAGGAAGGGGGTGAGACAGAGAGGGATTGGCAGGAGGAAGGAGGGCAATTGAAGTTATATCACCTAATGTGAACAAAGTGACGGTGTACAGCATTCTCCTTACTACGTGAAAGGCTCAACTACAACTTGAACTTTACCTTGGAAGTAAGAACAATGTAACCTAAAAATTTGTACCCTCATATGAACTTGAAATAAAAAAGACATCCCATTCAATAAATAGTGCTGAGAAATTGGATAGCCCCATGCAAAAGAATGAAACAGGATCACTATCACTTGCCATATACAAAAATTAACTCAAGATGGATTAAAGACTTAAATGTAAGATCTAAAACCATAAAAATTCTTGAAGAAAATGTATTAAAATACTCTTCTAGACATCAGGCTAAGCGAAGTAGTTATAACTAAGACCCCAAAGGCAAATACAGCAACAACAAAAATAAATAAATGGGACTTAATTAAATTAAAATATTTCTGTACAGCAAAGGAAATGATCAGTTGATCAATGATTGATGGGGGAAAACCTCTGGGTATATTTAAGTGCCAGGTATATTACACACATTCTCTGATTCAATTATCAAAAATAAATAAATATATAAATAATATCTTCAAGGAATGTGAAGTTCAGAGAAGTTATCTGACTCATCTGGGATTCCATGCCCTGCAAGTGACACACCTGAGCTTTAAACACTATGTCTTAGTCTGTTGTTGCTTCTATAACAAAATACCATAAACTGGGTAATTTATAAAAAAAAGTATAACAGTAGTATAATATTATTTATAATATATTATAAATAATAAAATATAAATAACTTGTTTCTTACAGTTCTTGAGGCTGGGAATTCCAAGATCAAGGTGTCAACATATTCAGTATCTAGTTTAGGACCCAGCCTCTGCTTCTAATATGGCACCTTGAATGCTGTGTCCTCACATGGCACAAAGCAAGAAGGGACTAGGGTGCTCCCTCACACTTCTTTTATAAGGTCATGAATACTATTCCTGTGGGCTCAATCTTTATGACTTAATCGTCCCCTAACGGTCTCACCTCCTAATACTATCACATTGGTAAATAAGTTTCAACATATAAATTTGGGGGGATATACTCAAACCCCCAAATAGCACCCCATTTGCCTGACTTTTTCTGCTCCATACCATCTTATCCTCTGAAAAGATATCTGTAGAGATAATATGAAAAGCCAGGCAGGAAAGAGAATGCATTCACAAAACAAGTCCCCTATTCCTACAAAGTCACCCTAACCCATTCTCTCCACCCCTCAACAACTTTGCTATCATAAGCAAGTATGGGCATGAAAAAGAATCAAAACACTCACTAATGTCAAACCACAGGGTTCCCGACACACCTAACCCTGTGTGTTACTAACCCACTGTGATACTTTCAGAATATATAGGTTGCTCATATAGCCCATATGCCATACCATATACAACAGTTCCCCCTTATGCACTGGGATAGGTTCCAAGACCTTCAGTAGATGCTTGAAACCTCAAATAGTTCTAAACCTGACTGTTGTCTATCTGAAAACATTTCTGTTGTGTTCTACCCTAAAATTTAATGTTTTTGCCTTCTTAACTAAGCACTTATCACACATTGTGGCCATAACTTGCAGTTTGAGGTGCAACAGTAAAACTAGCACACATTTTCTTTCTTCACAATTTTACAGATAGAAGACTTGTTCTTAGTGCATACCTTAGCAACCTCAGTATATGATTTTTTTTCTTTCCTTAAGTTGAGAATTTTCACTTTTTCACTTAAAGGAAGCACTTTATGGTTTCTCTCTGGCATATCCAAATTGCCTGCATCAATACTTTTGTGTTTTACAATGACAGTCAGTCTAATAACTGAGATGGCTACTAAGTGACTAACAGACAGGGAGCAGACCATGTGGATACTCTGGACAAAGGAGGGATTCACATTCAGGGTGGTATGGAACAAAACAGCACAAGATTTCATCATGCCACTTAGAATGATGTACTATATATATTATGCACAAATTATTTATTTCTGGATTTTTTTTATTTTATTTATTTTTTTTTTATTAGATCACAGTTGTGTACATTAATTCTCTCATAGGATACAGTGTGTTACTTCTATATGCAGTTTGGAAAACTCTCATCCAGGTTATTTCTGGAATTTTTAATTTAATATTTAAGACCACAGGTGACCATGGGTAACTGAAACTGCAGAAAGCAAAACTGCACATAAGGGGAGAACTGCTGTTTTCTACATATCACAGTTTAGTCTCACAATCACCTAAGAGGGAGCTTCAATTATCATTTCAATTTTACAGTCAAAGAGACAGAATTGTATAGAATTAAATGACTTGCCAAAGGTAAATGATAGAGCCAGATCCGTCTGAGTCCACTGCAGTATTTATGAACACTTTAGCTGATATTTCATACCTTTTACGAGTTTACTCTTGAACTCTAAGAAAGCCTGAGACCCACCACTTACAGTGTGTATCTAATTCCAAGACTGTCAGTCTCATGGATGGCCAAACCTCAGATCTTTTTTGAAGGCCAAGTCATCCCTCCCCATGTAAATAGCCAGCTAGCCCCAGTTATATTTTAAGAGATTGAGCATTTTCTGTTGGGAATTTCTCTCTCTCTTTCTATTTTTTTTTTCAGGTTGAGGTCAGTAGGTTAAGTACACTTTGTTTTGGAAATCTTCAAGGCACTTTGAAAAGACAAAGTTTTTTATATCTTAGAAAAAAGAGACCCCTGTCACACTAAGAGAAAAGATGAGTGATGGTCCCACCCTTGAACTATCTGAGTCTTGATTCCCTCACCAGCTCTCATCTCTTCTTTCTACCCTCCCCCAACCATCCCCTAAAATCCACACTTGGTTCAGGAGAAAGAGAAAATTTTACAAATAGTTTCATAATCATTGATTCCAATTACATAAACCTTGGGTAAATTATGAGATTTCAAAATTTAACTTTAAAAGCAGCTATTTTATGACCAGCCAAGTCATGATACTGTCATCTCATCTCACACGAGAGTGACCTAATCTTCCACTGTGACCCTGAGATGCTCATAAAGAAAGGCCTGGACTTGAGGAGGTCCAGACAGTTAAAAGTCAGTCACGCCAACGCCCTGAAAGGACAGTTTGTCCTCCCTTCCTAGAGTAGTAGGGAGGACAGGGGAACTGAGGAAGCATATGGCTCTGGACTCTGCTGTGAGATTTTGAGTGGTAGTGTAACTATGCAAGCTCGTCTATTTAGCACTGTGATGATGACTAGTCCAACTTCATGCCCGATCTAGGGCTACCTAATTCCCACTGATAGGCTTGCTTTGCTTCCGCCCCCCACCCCCATCTCTACCAAACCCAGATTCTAGGATTCATCCTGAGCTGAACAAGAGGGAAATATAAGAAATCTCCATCCAAACTGGAGAACATTATGTCAAGTAAAATAAGCCAACCACAGAAAAACACATCTCTCATGTTCTCATTCACATGTGGGAGATAAGTATTAAAACAATTAAGCTCATGAAGATAGCTTCTCAGCAGCTGAGAAGGGTAACAGGAGAGGGGATAAAGTGGAGATGATTAATGGGTACAAAATATAATTAGATAGAATGAACAATATTTGATAGCACATCAAAGTGACTATAACCAATAATAAGAGTATACTTTAAAATAACTAAAAGAAAAAAAAGATCAAACAATCCCATCTATCACTGGGCAAAAACATGAACAGAACCTTCTCTGAAGAAGATAGATGAATGGCCAAAAGTTATATGGAAAAAATGCTTATCATCCCTAATCAGACAAATGCAAATCAGAACCACTCTGAGATATCATCTAACCCCAGTGAGAATAGCCCACATCACAAAGTCCCAAAGCTGTAGATGCTGGTGTGGATGTGGAGAGAAGGGAACACTTTTACACTGCTGGCAGGACTGCAAACAAATACAAATTCTTTGGAAAGAAATATGTAAAATGCTCAGAGAACTCAAAATGGACCTTCCATTTGATCCCATAATCCCATTACTAGTCATCTACCCAGAAAAAAAAATCATTTTTTGATAAGGAAATTTGCACTGGATTATTTATTGCAGTTCAATTTATAATTGCCAAGATATGGAAACAACCTAAGTGCCCATGGACCCATGAATGGTTTAATAAGCTGTGATATATGTAGACCATGAAATACGATTCAGCCTTTAAAAATATGGAGACTTTATATCTTTTGTATTAACCTGGATGGAGTTGAAACACATTCTTCTTAGTAAAGTATCACAAGAATGGAAAAGCAAGTAAGCAATGTACTCACTACTAATATGAAGCCAGTAGAGTAGACGAACTAATACACACCCACACAAATGAAAAACTCAATTCAGTTCAAGTTGAGGAAAGGGAGAGAGGAAAAGGGAGGGAGATTGGTTTGTTCCTACCTAATGGGCACAATGTGAAGATATATATGGCACACCTCCTGAATAAAAGGACACATCTACAACACTGACTTTACCTACCAAATGCAAACATTGTAACCTAATTGCTTGTACCCTCACATTAATCTGAAATTTAAAAATAAATAAAATAAACTGAAATAAAATAAAACAAAATAAATAAAATAAAATATCTAAAAGAGTAGAATAGACACATCCCTAACACAAAGAAATGAAAAAATTGGAGACTTTACCTCCTTCATGTTTATATAGATGTAATTAGAAAATGTTCTTCTTAGCAAAGTATCTCAGGAATGGAAGAAAAAGTATCCAATGTACACAGCCCTATTTTGAAACTAATTCATAGCTTTTATAGAAATGTCATAACCTAATTATAGCCTTAGAATATGGGAAGGGGGTGGGATAGGGGAGGTGAGGGGGGTGGATGGGGGAGGGAGGGGTCACCTATTTGGTTTATCTTACAAGGGTACAAGTGAATCTTTCTGAAAGCAGAGTATGAATGTCTTAACCAATAACTAAGAAAATGACATGAAGGTTATGTTAACCAGTTTGATGAGAGTATTTCAAAATGTATATGAAAACAGCACACTGTACTCCATGATTGCATTACTGTACATAGTTTACTATAAGAAATTTAAAAAATAATAATAAAAATTAAAAACTTTAAAAATTAAAAAAAAAGAAATGAAAAAATGCTTGGGGTGATGGATACACCAATTACCCTGATTTGATTAATACACATTGTATACTTGCTTCAAAATATCACATGTATACTGTAAATATACACAAGTATTATATAGTCATAATAATTAAAAATAAAAATTAATTAATTTAAAAAATATATCCACACATACCTCACAACCTGAGGCTCAAGTAAGTGGTGTTTGGCTCTACTATGATTTAATCTTAAAATTACAATTCCAGTAACTGGGATCTTGTCTCTTCCCTTATGTACAGGTACCTGCCTTGTACCCAATTCCTGTAATTAGACATATTCCCTCAATATTGGAGGCCCTGTAGTTCCCTAGATCCCCAAGTTCTTCCAGTATGGGGTAGAGGGAAGAAGACTTCCTTGCCAATCCCTTCAGTACCCAACCTGGTCTCTTTCTGACAATTGGGGTACTTTGGACAAATTCACATACTTTATTTTTTTTTTATTTTCAAGACAGTCTTATTATATTGCCCCTTGGTAGAGTTCCATGGCATCATAGTTCACAGCAACCTCAAACTCTTGGGCTTAAGCAATCCTCTTGCCTCACCCTCCCATGTAGCTGGGAATACAGGTGCCTGCCACAATGCCTGGCTATTTTTTTTATTGTACTTGTCATTGTTGTTTAGCAGGACCAGGTCATATTCAAACCCACCAGCCTCAATGCATGTGGCTAGTGCCCTAATCACTTAGCTACAAGCAATGTAGCTTGTATACACATATATATGGCTCACATATATATATATATGAAACATATATATAAAAACATATATATATATAT
>NW_003852570.1:2671661-2675937 GCF_000181295.1 Otolemur garnettii | reverse complement strand
TTTTTTTTTGTAGTTTTTAGCAAGGGCTGGGTTTGAACCTACCACCTCTGGCATATGGGGCCAGTGTCCTACTCCTTTGAGCCACAGGCACCACTCATACTGAGCCATATTTCAATTTTAGATGTTATTAGTTGGTTGGTTCCCTGGTAAGAAATATGAATAAATCAGCACTCGACCATTTCTGCCTATTTTCTTTCCTATCATTTCTTTATTTCTGTTAATTACGTTAATGTTTGTAGTTTGTCTGCATTTCTAACATATTGGTAATGTTTCCCTGTCACCTACAGTTGGTCTTCCTTGATACCAGCTTCCTACCCAGTCTGCTTATCTCCATCATACTACCAGACTTCCTAGTAACTACTGGCTCTGCCCCCATACAGGGGCACCTATCTCTTGCCTGCTGCCAGGCCTCCTTGGTCCTGACTGCTAGGCTAAAAGCTACTTGTCCCTGGGCTTATTGCTGAAACCTCCCACCACCACCAACTGTGTTCCCTTTGGACGTTCCACTCTCCTTAGATCCTGCTCTAAGGCAAATCTGGCAACACTGCACCCAGATGCAAAGGGGTACAATGACACCTTAGCCAATCCTGCTCCCAACATTTTAAAATAAGACGAGGAAAAATTCATTTTCTTCTCAGTTTTAACCAAGACAAAATTAGAGTTGTTTGAAGTGTACTTTTTACCAATAAATTAAAGAAAACCATGAGGAAGAACACTAGAAATCTAATGGCTTACAGAATAAATCTCCAGCTAATCTAAGGTGACCAGATGTCCACTTTTGGCAGGACAGTCCCAATTTTTAACAATTTGTCCCATGTCCCGCAGTGTTTTTAAAAAGTCCCAATTTTTGGAAAGAATGCACAACAAGCTAGGGAACAGTGGGAGAACAGGAAGGGAATATACGGTTTTCAGCTGCCACGTGGGTATTTTGCCAGGATATGAGTTTTATATTATTTTTGTTAATTTTATAATGTTAAACTTTAATAATAACAAATAATTGTTGAGAACTGATTATCGAGAACTGCTTATCAAAGTTCGCATTGTTGACCAGTTGTTAGAATTCAACCACCATTGTTTGGACTTAATGAACAATGGCATTTTTTGGCACTGGCAACAACAAAAACATTTTGTAACTGTCTCTCAGACGATACACATCATACTGCGTGCTAGTTAAACAAGTGATGTCAACAAGTAATGTCAGCTATTCAGACAATTTAAGTAATTTATTTATTTATTTCATGAATTTAGCAGACAGTACTCATATTATTTATATTTTATAGTGGTGGCAAAAAGTCTAACACCGGCCTTGAAAGTGATACTTATGACTTATGAGGTATCATTATTTAAAAAAATATATTGAGAAGGAAAAGGTTAACTCTTGGACATCAGCAAAAATCACAGTAGAGAACAAATGGTTAGAAATATTTCATCATTTTGAAACAAACCATGTTCCAAACCAAAATGCACTAAAAATTGTGGGACACACCCTGTTCTTACCAGGAACTAATGCTGTGACTGAACGTGTTTTTCCTATGATAAATAAAGTGTGGACATCAGAAAAATCACAATTAAGTGTTGAGACTTTGAAAGCCATTTTATGTGTGAAATATAATTTAACAAATTCTTGTGAAAAATTTCATGACCTTTTAAACAACGACAACAATCAGCTAAAAAAATTCACTCAAATGAGAAATATGCCAAAGAATAAAATAATGCTATACATAATTTTTTAATGTATCATATTTGTAAATTTTACTTACGTTGAAATTTTAAAAATATATATTGCAATGCCATTTTGGCGTTCTATGAAAATTTTTGTTGCTCCATATAGACCAAATTTTTAATTAAGAACCCCCTCCCTCCCCAATGGTGTTCCACTTTACCAATGTTAAAAATCTGATCACCTTAATCTAATCACAGATTAGATTGCATGACAATGTATGAGGCTATTTGCATATTTTCTTTCCTCCACTTTTCCCCCCAAATCCCTGAGTGCTAATCCTAATCCCCTCAGGAGAGGCATTCAATCCTGTCACAACCCCCTACTAGGAAAAAAGAAAAGACAGTAGACTGATTAAACAGCCAATAATTTATGTCCAAGGAAAAAAAAACCTACTGAGCAAGATCCTGCTCAAGCCTGAGCATGCTACAATCCTTATAGCCACCCAACTTTTCCTAATGCCCTCTCCTCCCAGCTAGAAAGCTACTTCTCCTTCACTCCATTTATCTGAAACATACTCATTCTTCAAAACTCTAGTATCACACCTCCAGGTACACATCAATCTACTGTTTCTTAAACTCCTGTAGCACTTAAAATCTAGCCCACACAATTTAGCATTTAACTCAGTCAACTCTTAACCCCTATTGCTTCATGTAAACTAGTTTAAGCTCCAGAAATAAATCCATACAAACCCTTCTTGGCCTCCCTGGGAACACTTAGCAAAAGCCTGAGCCTATAGTGGGGACTCAGCAAAGACGCTGAAGATACTTGTTCTAGAAACAAAATCAAGGGTTTCCATTCTTTTGGCATAACTGATTAGAAAATACAGTGTTCGAACACACCTGTAAAAAGAAAATTGGGAAAAAAAAAAAAAAAAACTCTAGCATCCTGGGGAGGTCATTAAACCACAGAGTGTTGGAGTGGAAAGGAATCTTAATCATCTACTGCCAAACTTTTAAACTGAGGTATGCATACCCCTGGGGGTCTATGGCAGTATGCCAAGAGGGTCCAAGAAGCCGCAGTGTAAACATGACATCCCTTCTTAGAGGGTCAATTTTACTCAGGTTTAAGAAATTTAAAACATTTCTAACCATATGCGTGTTGTCAGGCCTGAGGGCCTCTTCCATCCTTGTCAAGGGGAGTGCTAACATTCTCTCCTTTCATACAACACAGAAATTTAAAACATTTCTATTTTGGGTGGTGCCTGTGATTCAAAACGGTGGGGTGCAGGCCCCATATCCTAGAGGTGGCAGGTTCAAACCCAGCCCTGGCCAAAAAAAAAAAAAAAAATTCTGTATTAAAACAAAAACAGCTGTATTATGGAGAAAAATGAAAACTTTGAATGCATTATTAGGATAAAACAAGTGGGTTACCCTATCCTCTTCTTTCCACTAGGGAATTTCTCCTCTGTCATTAGGGTTACTTCAGTGTTAGAGACAGATTGATCTAGTCCAATCCCTTTTTTCAAAGGAAAACTGAGATCTACAGATGAGAAGTAATTTGTTTAAAGCCATATACAGTGAGCAGTGAGTTCAGTGAGAGCTAGGACCACATTCCACCTCTATAAGAATATACATTTCTTCTCAGCAACTAACTCAGGTGACTACACTTCCTTGCTAACTCTGCTTCCCACCTTGTAACTTCTGGGATTCTTTTTCTTTGCTAAGGGTTATGCAGCCTATCCTTAGGGAAATCCGTGGCACCAGCAGTTATGAAAGCAGGCCAGATCCTGGAGTCCATTTCTATAGCTTCAAATGCAATGAGTAAAGACTCATCTTCCAAAAGTCAGCATGGAATTGATAAGATTCAAACCCTTCTCAGAAACAGAATGAATTCCGTGTAACTTTAGGGACAGAGAAGCAAATCAGGGCAGAGGTCTTGCTTATCAGCTACTATATCTAGGTAGCAAAGAGCTAGTTTCAAGACCCTGATTTCCCCCTTCTTTGTATAAGGAGATGCTATATCTCTACTTCAGTGAGACTCCCAGGAAACTGAGGCCTCAGAGGTGCCTCCCAACCAGCTTCCCTGCCTCCCTCAGGCTGTGGAACTAAAACAATAACCTCAGGCAAAAACAGGAAGTAACTTTGAATTCAAAAGAACCCAGCTTCACCATTGTATATATTCTTCATGCAAATTAGCAGGGGCTGTCTAGTGATTCATATACTTGCTTACATTTATTCACACCTGAAACCCACAACTCTTACTGTTACACAAATTCTTCTGCACACTGTTGCAAACATAAGCATACATTTGTGTTCAGAAACTAATATAATCATAGTCTGTACCCACACTTCCCATCACCCAGCCCCAGATATAAACAGTCATCACTGATACCCACAGTCACAGTCACACAGACCAGGTTGAGAAGTGATCCAGGTTGCTAGGGTTAGAGCTGCATTCCATGCCATCCCATTCCTCTGAAAGAACTAACAGATCAGGCCTGGTGCCTATGGCTCAATCGGCTAAGGCGCCAGCCACATACACCTAAGGTGGTGGGTTCGAATCCAGCCCGGGCCTACCAAAAACAACAATGACGGCTGCAACCAAAAAATAGCC
>NW_003852570.1:2638583-2671124 GCF_000181295.1 Otolemur garnettii | reverse complement strand
AAAGAAAGAAAAAGAAAAAGGGAAAGAAAGGGAAGGGAAGGGAAGGGAAGGAAGAAGAAAAGAAAAGAGAAAACAAAAGGGGGGGGCACCTGTGGCTCAGTGAGTAGGGCGCTAGCCCCATATACTGAGGGTGGTGGGTTTGAGCTTGGCCCTGGCCAAATTGCAAACAAAAATAGCCGGGCATTGTGGTGAATGCCTGTAGTCCCAGCTACTTGGGAGGCTGAAGCAAGAGAATCACCTAAGCCCAAGAGCTGGAGGTTGCTGTGAGCTGTGACACCACTGCACTCTATCGATGGTAACAGGATAAGACTTTGTCTCTGAAGAAAAAAAGAGACAGAGAAAAAAACAGAAAAAGACTGCTATTTTTACATGGAATTTTTTCTTGTCCAGAAGATGATTGAGTCATGTCATACTACTTTTTCTTTTCAATAAGATCATAATTCTTTTTGGAAACATGTAGTGATCAACACCATGGCCTCTGGAACCAGACTGCAGGCCTGAATTTCAGCCCCACCACATACTAGTTATATGACCCTGAGCAAGTTACTTAACCTTCTAGCCCTCAGTTTTACAGTCTGGAAAAAATCAAGGTATTAATAGCATCTTCTTCATGGTGGTATGATGTGATTTAAATGTAAGGTACTTAGAAAAGTGCCTGGAATCTGCAATTCTCAATAAATGGAATTACATAAATGAGCAATTTCACGTGTTTCCCAGGCCTCTATTCCCACTACCTACTTGCTCACCCAGGGATGATAGTGTTGTCACCTCATTTCTGAGTTGGGCCTTCTAAACTCAGAGAGAAGCCAGGAGGCTAATGGTTGTAATTCCAGCACTTTGGGAGGAGGAGGACTGAGCATGACTTGAGGCCAAGAGTTGGGGACCAACTGAACAATATACCAAGACTTTGTCCCTAAAAAAAAAAAAAAAAATCCAAGCATGGTATTGTGTACCTATAGTCCCAGATACTTGGGAGACTAAGGTAGAAGGACCATTTAAGCCCAGGAGGTTGAGGTTACAATGAGCTATGATTGTGCCACTGCACTATAGCTTGGGTGACAAAGTGAGACCCTGTTTCAAATTAATTAATTAAAAACTAAGCTCAAAAAGAGTAAGACTAGCCCAAGATCACACAGAAAGATTAACAGAATTAAAATTAACTGTTTAGAGTAATTGCCTAACCAGTGGCTAGTGTTTTTATCTATTTCAACTCTTCCTTAGGAAAAAAAAAAAAGCATAGTTTGAGGAAACCTGAGGAGGAACTATGGCTAGGGCAAGGGAAGATATAAAGATATAAATAACATTAAGAACAATGACAACTCAATATGTGCTAGGCACAGTTTTAAGTACATTTTGTGTATTATTTCATTTAAACCTCATAGCAACCCTATGTAGTGATGACTACCATCAGCATCTGCATCGTACCAAGGAGAAAACTGAGGGTTCACCATCTAGAATGGCTTAAACTGGGATTATTAACCTAGGCAGACTGACACCAAAGATGGAATGCTCAATCACTACACTATACTGCCATCTACATAAAGGAAGGAAAATGAAAGGAGAGAAGCAGCAGAAAGAAAGGACAAAGGAGCAATACAAGTTCTTTCTGAAGTAAATTGACTGAGGCAGTCTACTGTCCGGTTAAGCACTAATGTAAGATCAAGGGTTAAGAACTACCTGGGTTTAAGTTCTACTTCCCCTATAATACTCATTAATCAATTTCTTTGGGCCTCAACTTCCTCATCTGTAAAATGAGAATAAGACTAGTCTTTCTTAGAGTTGTAAAATGCTTACAAAAGAGAATGAAGTGAAGTGCTTATGTGGTGAAGAGAACACAACACATAAGCACTCAATAGGAGTAACTGATGTCATTGACTGGTCACCTGTAGGATTTGCCTAGCAATACAGATTCCCCTGCCCCTTCTTCAGGAAAATCAATCAGGAAGGGAAAAATATATAAATTATCCATAAAAAGAACAACTAGACAGATTAACAGTTCTAGATATTGTTTCTCACCTCCCAGGGGTATGTGTTGAAGGAGAAGCAAGCCTCAGCATTATTAGCATCACCTCCTTCCACAAAGAACAGAACCTACCAGGTTACCCCTCATCCTCTGGTCACTTATAGTCTGAGTGAAAACTCTCCTTTTTCTTAAGTTTTGTTTTCTCATATCCTTTTCACATAAGTTTCTTTATGTTTCACATCAGCCCTATGAGGTACTGGGAAAGAAGGAAGTCATCTCAGATGTATTGAGTATCCTTGTGGTGGATACAATGCTGGGCACTTTCCATCAGTGCTTTCATTTCATCCTCAAAATACCACTGTGAATGGGTCAACTTATCTTCACTTTATAAATGATACCCCAAATTCAGCAAGTTTTTTTTCTTGTGTACATTTTCCCCTCATCCTTTATGTCTAGCACAACCCTAGCCTGAGATTGTCTCCTGCTGAGGATTTTCTATAAACTGAAATACAATATATTCTCAAGTCTCAGTGTCCTCAACACTCTGATCCCAAAGGCCAAAAATTGAGAGCAATTTTCCCCCAGTGGATCTGAGATCAGTTCTCTATTTATTAGCTATATAATTCTATACTAGTTACTTAGCCTCACCCACTATATCCTCACATCTAAAATGGGGATAATGATACCTTCTTTTTTTGTTTGTTTGTTTGAGACAGAGCCTCAAGCTGTCCCCCTGGGTAGAGTGCTGTGGCACCACAGCTCACAGCAACCTCCAACTCCTGGGCTCAAGCGAGTCTCCTGCCTCTGCCTCCCAAATAGCTGTGACCACAGGCACCCACCACAATGCCTAGCTATTTTTTGGTTTCAGCCGTCATTGTTGTTTGGCAGGCCTGGGCTGGATTCGAACCCACCACCTTAGGTATACATGGCTGGCGCCTTAGCCACTTGAGCCACAGGCACCAAGCCGATAATGATACCTTCTACTCTACAAGGTTGTGAAAATTACTCTCATGAAATGCTATGTCAATTGAGATGCTTCATAGAAATATTTAACATGGAATTATCAAGTAGCTTAATCTCAAAAGAACTTCATATGGGCGATGGAATGTGCTTGTATCTCTGACCTTCCATCAAACTGGACTCCTGATCTACCAACTACGGTTAGTAACTTTGGTAATGTTGGGGGACAAAGAATGCAGAAATTTCTCGAAGTGGCCATTGAGGATATGATCTCTGCCATTATCAGTGTGTAACATATAACATCATAAAGATATCTAAATCCTTTATATCACATGCTTCTCAAAACAATTTCATCTACATTATTTCATTTTGCGCTCACTAAAAACCTCAACTATTGGGCTTTACCAATTAAAATTGTCCCACTTGGTTTGTTACTATTTTCCCCTTCCTGGAAGTGGCCCATCTGAATTTGCAAAATCCTTCCCATCTTTCCTTCAAAATTCATTCATTACGAAGGACACCTTAATCTGGAACTAGGATCTAAATCCCCAGATCAGTCTTCCCTCTGCTTTCTGAATCCACACAACACTGTGCACCTTATACAGTCTTATACTTTAGTCATTTATATAAATGTCTTAAACTCTGTCCCTCTTTCCCCACCTTCTCACTAAATTCACCAGCTCTTCAAAGGTAAGAAGAAAGAGAGGGAAAGTTATTTCTTTGCTGTTGTTTTATGTCAGTCACATTTCATAAAGCTTGTTATTATGGAAATTTAAATATATATTTCATATATATATATAATATAATAAACACTCACGTATCCATCACCCAGCTTCAACAATTAACAACACAAGGACAATATTGCCTCCATGCCTCCATTCCTTCTTCCTTCTTATTTTGGATTATTTAATACGAAATCCCAGACAGCCTATCATTTCATCCATAATTACTCCAATATGGACCCTACATTTTGCATATCTGTGTCCCCTACAATTGGAAGATAACTTGCATCTAGGTTTCCTACTACTGGCAACACATCAGATTATATCTAAGTGTGCCTAGTATGTGCTGCGCTTGGCTTTGGAGATTCCATCTCAGCTAAGAAGGTACACTAGTACCAAGCCGTGATGTTCCAAACTGAGAATTGCTATAGTTCCAGGAAGTGAGCTTGTGGGAGTCCTGGGCAGGACCTAGAATTGTAGTAACTGAATTGAGGGGAATGTGTTTTCTCATCTCATGGTGACTTTGGGTTCGAACTCACCACAAGACGCTGGGTCTCCAGCAGGAGGTGCAGCAAAGGCAGGGGTTGTTGGGGAGTGGTTCCTCAGCTTCGGGGGAGGCGGGGGGTGGGAGCCTGGGAAGGCAGCCAGCACCGGCTGCCGAAGAAAACTGCAAGTAACCATGCTGTTTACTAGGTGAGGAAGACGCTGAGTGCCAGGGCCCAAGAGGGGCCCCGGAGTTCAAGTGCGCGGCACAGGTGCAGGGATGCAGCACAGGCTTCTCGACGCCGCGGGTTGCCCTGGCTGCTGTGGGTTCCCTCCCCAAGTGCTGCTCTTCCTAATAGAATATCTCGGAGCAGGGCACAAGACATAAAACATCTGATTACAACAAGAAACGAGGTGGGAGGAAGCCCCCACCGGGCTTCCAATGGCTTCTCATGGAGCTTGTTCTCCAGAGCCTTGTAAAAGCACGCCCAGAATGCCAACGAAGATCATTTTTCATTTTTGATCACCTTCTATTTTTCATTCCCCCTCCTTTTCCTAAGCTGTAACGTCCCCATAAAAGCCTTCTTTCCTCCGTGGGATTTTCCACTCCTTCCAGACCCCTTAAGGCCCCAGCCTTAGTGTCTGCAGGGACCACCACCACTCTGCAATACCAAATTTTGCAACTGCATTTTCTTCGGATTTTTCACTTCCTCAGCCCCTTGAGAACCTATACAAGTAAGGAGTGGGACTGGGGGTGCAGCAGAACAAAGAAACTAGGGAGCCCTTGTCCTGGGCCAGACATCCCTTCCACCACCTCCAACTAACTGAGAAAAGAAAGGGAATCAGAAGAGCGTCAAAACACCCCCCACCCGCCCAGGTCTCAGGACACTTTCCAAAGGCTAGCAATCCAAGGACAAGTAGGCGGTGGGCACGGCCCCCACGCAACACACAGACAGACCCCCATGAAACAGGCCTGAGGCTATAGGCACCAACGGCCTCCCCACTGGGCTCGGACATTTCATCTGCAGTTTCAGAAAAACCTGCCAAAAGCAGATATGCCTCACTGCAATGTGTAGCTCTTTCCTTTTTTTTAAGAGGGAGTGAAGCTCGCTCATTCTTTCCCCCTCCACCCCTCCTCCCTCAAAAAGAGCCAAATAGATGCAAGAAGGAAACACACACACACACACACACACACACACCAATCTCCGAGGGGATGCCAGTGAGGTGTGGCTTGTATTTAAATAGCCAGTATGTCAAAGTAAGAGGAGTGGGTATGTATATAAAGTGCCGTTTGCATCTGATAGCTCGGCCAACCAGCTATGAAAGGCCGGGGGAGATGGATGCTGAGGGGAAGGGGCACTCTTGACTGAGAGCGAGGTCAGAAACGTACTGCCCCACGCTCCCCGCCACCACTGAGAAGTTCCTTAGACGCGAACAGAGGTCGACTGCAGCTCCGCAGAGCACGGTGCAAGTGAGCTAGCGAGCCAGAGCCACAGAATCGCTGGCGCCCGCCTTGGAGAGAGGTAGTTCGCGCCCGGTGGCCTCGGCTTGGCCCGCGCGCGCCCTGCCATGGCGGAGGTGGGGGGGGTCTTCGGGTCCTTGGACTGGGATCTGCACGGCTTCTCCTCATCTCTGGGGAACGTGCCCTTAGCTGATTCCCCAGGTTTCCTGAATGAACGCCCGGACCAGATCGAGGGAAAGCTGCAGCGCGGCACGCCCATAGACTTCGCCCACCTGAAGGGAATTCTGCGGCGCCGCCAGCTCTACTGCCGCACTGGCTTCCACCTGGAGATCTTCCCCAACGGCACTGTGCACGGCACCCGCCAAGACCACAGCCGCTTTGGTGAGGACGCTGCCGGGAGGGGCGGGAAGTGGGCAGATGGCTCACTGGGGAGCGGACAGTTCGTGGCTACGGAGTGGAGCCCGCGGACCGCTCCCAGCTTGGTGCCATCCTGCCCATCCCGGCGGGACATGATGGCCCTGACTTGAGCCACGCGGTGTCAAGGCGCCCAGCACGATAGGACGCACTTGGAAGGAGAGGGGGTTGCCCTTGTGATGGGGCCTTTTCTTCCTGCTCTACACCTTCTCTCCTCTGGGAACCAGGGGCTAGTTATGAGAACTGGACTCTGAGTCTTGGACCAAAGCAGGTGGAGCTGAAAGAGGAGGATAGGAGCTCTCTCCTAGGAGGCAGGGCACCGTGGCTTTAGCGTGGGCCCAAGCCACCAGCAGATTGCCTGGAGCAGGAGCCTGCAAGGGCCAGCAGAGTGTTGGGCAGGATTTTGGCCAATGGGGACCGGCTGGCATGGCACCTGCCTGCCTCGGGGGTCTCTCTGCTTAGGGTAGGAGCCAATCCAGGCAGCACAGCAAGAGCTGCTTAGGTATCAGGAGATCTAGAAAACCTCGGGCATCCACCGTGTAAGGGCAGAAGGCCTCGGAGAGCTTTTGCCTGGAGCTACCTCTCAATTCTGCCCACTCCCAGCCTCAGAAGCAGGTGTCTCCTAGGCCTGAGACAGGAAACGTCCAACCTCCATCCAAGACTGTCTCTACCTGCCTGCCACTATGCCAGTTGTTCAAAGGACACAGCTGCCTGTCTCACACACAGAACTAATTATACAATTAATAAAAGGCTTGATCTGGACAGAGGTCATTCCGATTCTAAGCAAACTGTGATCACTCTTTAATAATTTCCCATTTTCATTTTTAATTTCCTATTCTCTACTGAGCCATCATGCAGGTACTGTGACAGATACACTTCTCCCTCCCCACCCCCAATCCTCCAATGCCCTCTTCTTCCTCCCTAGAGCTCTGTAATCTAAGAAGGACATCTTCTACCTCTAAGCCAGTAAGAAGCTCTGTCTACCCTTCAGCATGACATGGTCCCCTTCTTTGTCCCACCACCTCCAAACCTATCCATCCTCCTATTCTTCATGCCTTGCTAGAGCTGCATCTGCAGTGCACAGTAAAAAGAGGATCATAGGGGCCATTTGATAGGTAAGGCCAAGTCTAGCAAACAACTTAAGGCCAGGGTTAGTCTTCATTACTGGGAACAGTCAGGAACTCTAATGAGTTCTGTGTCATCTTGGAAAAATGCACTCAAAAGAACTGGAGTACAGTAAGTTCAGATGGGTAATGGAATCTGTATAAATCTGTAGTAGAACTACAAAAATAAATCTAGGTGCAGGTATGTGTATAAATCTGTAGTAGGTCCTCAAAAGGATGATAAGGCAGGGTGAGAGGAGAGGAAATATTAACTTGGCTCCTTTCCCTTCCATTCCTTGTGATTTTGGGGTCCCCTTTTGTTCCTCTTCATAAGGAGTGGGACTCTCACACTGGCTTCAGAGCCATTCTAAAATGGCCTAAAGATAGCTCATTGCTGATACATAGAAGAAAACTCATGAAATGATGGAGAAATGTGGGGTAGGGACAGTGAAGGTGGAGAAACTATGAACAGAGCTCCCAGTAGCTACAAGTGTTTATCTGATTCTGCCTCAGCTGAGCCCCAGAACCTACAAGGTCAACATAAAATCAGTAATGAGCTCCTTGGATAAGTGATCTTAATTACCTCTCTAAAGATACAACTTGATTTCTTTTCATCTCTAAGGCCTACTAAGGATGTTAAGTTTAAGGAGAAACCAAAGGACATAAAACTGGCAGGAGGAAGGGATGTTTTCACTGCTGCTTCAGTGCCTGCTTCATTTTGGGTTTTGCCTTAAACATACACACTCACACTGCTCAAGACCACATCTGCATCACCTTTTTCCTTTCTTCTTTCTCTGACTTCTTGGCAGTTCCCTGTATTTCCTGCAAAGGAGAAGATAACTGGTCAAAATTATCTCTTTGTAACCTCTGACAACTTTCAAACACACACTTAAACTTTCTCAGTTTATTTTTTGGCACAGAAAGAGGTGACATTTGAGTTTGCTAACTTTCTCCTCCCTCCACGTTTGAGTTAATCAGCTAGGGTATTCAATAAATCGAAACTTTAGCATTCCATAAGTGCTTTAGCAGTCAACATTCCAGCAGGGTAAAGTATGCCAGACTTAAGATATAAAATATTATAGATTTCTGCTTGAGAGGAGGAGGTAGTCTCCAAAGGCCATGTAAAGTAAATAGCTATTTGTTGTAATTGGAGAGCAGGGCCCCTGAGGATTACCTTGGAATCCATGTGTTCAGAACGAGTCAGGCTGAGCCCAAGAGCAGTCCTGACTCCAAATAATAACCTGTTGGCACAGCATATGCTCCCCTCTCTCCATCTTCAATCAGTAACCAGGAGTATTTCAATCCTGCCTGGCTGGTGGCATTTACATGAAGGATCCTGACATTCCTTAGGATGACATCCTGTGGACTGGCAGAGCAGAGCTTGCGAGTCAGACTGGAGGAGAGGCCTCCCACCAGATGGGATGGAGCAGACTTATATAGCTGCTTTGGTTTTTGAGTAGTCTGGTTCTTATTTGGCAAGATGCCAAAGCAGCACTGTCTTGGCCCTAAAGGTCTAAAAGGATGGCTAAGGGAGAAACTTGTGAAACAAGTTTAAATAATACATTAGACAGTCATTGAGCTAGGTTCTGAATCATTGGGGCTCAGGACAGGTCAGTTGTGATTGAAGCCCTAGAGAGTGAGGTATAATAAGAGAAGAGTCTGAAAATTGTTAAGAAAAGGCCAGAGTCTAGAGTGGACAGGTCAAGATGAAGCAGAGTAAAGGGAGATCCTGGGACTTGAAATAGAGTACTGAGGACAAACTTAATACTTTGCCTCAAAAGTATGCTGGTAACACCCCTATCCAGCTGTATCTGGGAAAATATGAATTGTTTTTTCTTCCCGTTCATGCTGGCTAGGATTCAGGAGAAGGTTTAGAAATATCTGTTCCATCATCATGTGCCACTGGGTTCCCACAGTTTGAATCCAACAAATAAGAAAGTTGGCAAAGGGAAATTATGCCCAACGACAGCTGAGCAAAGATGATTCCAGCTGTTAGAGACCCCTGTTACTAATCACAACCCAAATGACTTCCTGTATGATCTGTCCTTTGGCATCAAAGTTAACAGAGAGTTGGGGAAAAACTGTGGTGACTCAAGTGGCCACACCTCTTTGGTTTCTTCATTTGTTCTTACACTGGGTTTTGGGTGGTAAGATCACAAGTTGCTCTTGCTACTTAGTGAGCTTGGGGTGGTCAGATACCTGAGATACTTTGAAAATGAGGGAACTAAGACTTGAAGCTCCAGCATAATCTGCCTGAGCAAAACAAGAAACTGAAGGCTCCTGTGGGTTGGTATCGCTCAGAGTTTAGTAGCCAGAACTGTATCATGACTTTGTTTTTAGTTTCTTTGCCATACTGGTCACTCTTCTTTGAACATGCTCCTGCTTTGTTTGATTGATTGTTTGTTTGTTTTATCATATTCCTCTCTAAGCACAGTAGAACTAAACACAATATCTCAGTGTGGTCTAACCAAGACAGAGCAAATTAGACCAGTCCCCTCCCTTATGCTAGTTACTAATCTCTATCAATGCAGCCTGGAATCACACTAGCTTTTTTTCCTTTTTTTCTACTTTTTTATACTAGCTTTTTAATGATTTTTAATTTTATATTACCTGTTTTACATAAGCTTTTTAATAATACTGCTAATCACCTATTGTACTGAGCTTACCTTGTTCTGTCAAATCTCTTAAGCTATTGTTGTATGTGTTTTGCTAAGCCACATCTCTCCATTGCAGAAATGCAGAGACTTACATATAATTAAAAAGCACAGGAACACAAAATAACAATACATGTTTTCAAGGAAATATACATAGCCTGAAGTAGAGAAGTAAATGGGAACAGGGCATAGAGATAAAAAGAGATAGGTAACTGAAAAGCCCTTGCATAGACAATTATGATAATAGGCCATGAACTAAGCAGCAATTTTCAACCTGTGGCTCACAACCCCTTTGGGGGTCAAACAACCCTTTCACAGGGATCACCTAAATACATCCTGCATATCAGATATTTACATTACAATTCATAACAGTAGCAAAATTACAGTTATGAAGTAGCAATGAAAATAATTTTATGGTTGGGGGTCACCACAACATGAGGAACTGTATTAAAGGGTCATGGCATTAGGAAGGTTGAGAACCACTGAACTAAGGGATATGGTTAACTACCAGCACTGAGCATATTTTATTTATTCTCTTGAAATCTCTCTGGATCTCAATTGTGTCCTCCTTCTTAGCTATGTGTCTCCTGGAACTAGGGTAAGCAGTCCTTCTATGTCCTCTTTCATATAATTTAGCAAAATATTAAATAGAGCAGAATCTTATATGGTAAGATTTATGAACTTGTTTTATATTATTCCTGAAGATTTAGGTCCATTAAGTCAGTGTCTGATAACCCCCGCTGGGCACTAGGTATTTTGCTTTCTCCTCCTACCATCTCGTATCAATGTCTTTTCACCTGACTCATTTCTTTGTACTATATGAGTTAGTAACAACCAGACTAAAAATAAAATTTGGAGGATTTCAAAGAGAGGCCAAAGGCCAAACCCTAAGTGCTCTACAGAATGGCAGCAGAATTTTACATCCTTCCAATAGACCTGGGTGGGCTATGGAAACATATACTCCCACCAGAAATGCTGCACCTGAAAACAAGCCCATAGCTCAAGTCACTAGGGTTCCACAGAGGACTTCTCAGTAGAATTTAGAGTTTGGGGGGGAGGGGTTATCTGTTTTTTGTTGTTTGTTTGTTTTTGTTTTCTTGAGACAGAATCTCACTTTGTCACCCTCAGTACAGTCCCGTGGTATCATGGCTCACAGCAACCTCAAACTCTTGGGCTCAAGCAATCCTCATGCCTTAGCCTCCCAAATAGCTTGGACTACAGGCACCTGCCACAATGTCCAGCTATTTTTTTTTTTAGAGATGAGATCTCACTCTAGCTCGCTGATCTCAAACTCGTGAGCTCAGGCAATCCACCTGCCTCGGCTTCCCAGAGTGCTAGGATTCTAGGCATGAGCCACGGCACCCGGCTCTCAGTAGAGTTTTGAACGTGATTTCACAATTAACCTCTTAAAATTTTCTATCTTTAAGAAATTAGTTCCATTCCCTATGTAGATTACATAAAATATTACCCTTAAGAATTGCATGTTTTCAATAAAAAAAGACAGCCAGAAAAGAGCTCGTTTCGTACCTTCAGATGTCTCAAATAATCTTATATCAAATTTTTGTTCTGTGTATTGAAAACATTGCTAGAGACAGGAAAATCAAAGAGGAATCTAGTTGACGATTATTTCTGTGTCCACATTACTATCTCAGGACAAACTGTAGTCTTCAGGATCACCAGGATTTCAGCTCTGGAACCTCTTAATAATTAATTTATTTTCTTTTTCCTCCTGCTGCTGTTGGGTAAATGAAAGCATTCTCAAATCTTCACCTCTAACCTTGTCAGCTAAAAGAACATTTCTGAATTTCTTTTTGTCTTAAATTTGTAACATTTTGAATCAATGTTGAGTCCAATACCACTTGCCAACTCTTCACCATAGATAACTTAAAATTCTCAAGAGAGAAGGGGAGAAAGACAGGCTTGTCATCTTGGAGTTGTACTAACTGAGAACACATTTTAGGAGAAAGCTCTCATGAGGCCAAGTTTTGCTTCATGCCATATGCATGGGAACAAACATAGTGGCCTGTGTGGTCCTTGTTAGAGTTAGCTACAGGCAATCGACAGCCTCATGTGGCTTTAGGGATATGGGAGCTTGCTAGAGTGCAATACAAGTTCAGCTAGAGGCCAGCAAGCTAACAACTATGTACTCTAGGGAACAGGGAATTGACTTTGGTAAAGGTACAGAAACTTGACCTCAATATTACAGTTAGAAAGCTGCCTTCCTATTTCTTAATATGACTGGTATTTGACAGAAATAGCACCGTGTATTTATACAGTTTTATAGCCAAAGCCTTCTAATAATCTCTTCCTCACAATATAACTGAGAGTACTGAACAGAGACAGAGATGGTTTCTCCCATTTTTACATAGGGAGAAACTAAAGCCCAGAGTGACTAAGCTCCCTTTCTGTCTGAGTTCCATTCTTGCTTTAAAAGATGGTTTTGTCAGGCAATTTACCAAAGGCACACAGGGCTAAGCCTACAGTTGGGGACAAGTGACTGGTAACTCATATCATCTGCACAGTTTTCTCCTAACTGAACGTCAGCAGTGGGAATGGTGTTCACTTTTTTGCCCTAGGAATCCTGGAGTTTATCAGCCTGGCTGTGGGGCTGATCAGCATCCAGGGAGTGGACTCTGGCCTGTACTTAGGAATGAATGAGCGAGGAGAACTATATGGGTCGGTAAGTTTAAAGTTTTCTTTTCATTGGAAGCTATTACCAACAGTATTTGGACAATGTAAGGCAAACCATAAAAACATTTATCTAGCATTTGAAAGCACTTTTGTCAGCATTAAAGGATTAGAGTCTTCTAATTATTTCTAGGCTGCTTAGGGTCTTGCTATATGCATAGGTCATCATGAAAGTTTTGAGACTATGTTATGATCCATTATTTCACTTCCAAGAAATACAGTCAACAGTGTCCTTGCTGATTCACCTGTGAAAGTTTCAACTTGATTGGTTTATCAGTGTTGCTGGTAGGGCTGTATTTGTTTCTGTCTGTGCAGATTTTATGTTTCTTGATTTTTGTGTATCTCAAAACTTCTGTGATCACCCCACATAACACCTTCACTCATGCAGCCCTCATCAAAACATAAGCTTTTCTGTAACACGTTTGCTTTTGCCTTTTCCATTAGACAGCCAGCTAGTCTGAATGATAACAGTAAATTGTGCTCGTTTGTCATTTAGATGTTCAGTGTTTGGGGCATTAACCATCTCAAGGAATACATCTGAATTTTAATGAATGCCCAAATGAGGAGCAGACTAGCAGACACAAAAATAGTCAGTGGAAAATCTGGCTTTCAAATTGAGGATTCTGAGGTTAACAGCACAGTCCCTTATTTCCAGATTGTTTCAGCTGAGTCCCAAAAGCCAAATGAAACAAACAAGTGAAGAATGAAGGTTCCAAGGTCTGGTGAAAGCCTTACGCCCCTAGCTAGGACTGGACTGGCTGCAATACGTTTTCTCTATTCTAGAAGCTAGCCCAGAGGTAGGGAATAGTGGGTGATTTTCTTACCTTAACCCTTTCAGGGGATCCCAACTCTTGGCTCTGGCTTTTAAGTCATACAGCATACCCCATGAAATCAGAACACATTTTTTCCTGACACCTAAGAGATAGGCCTGTCCCCAGCACTTGGTATCAGCAACCATAGCAAGTAGTATGGCAGCTGGATTAAGTGTGAGAAGGGACAGAGGCAAGAGATCCTGGAGCTGCCAGCTTCAAGTAGCCATATTGGAGGACCTCTCCAAGGAGATCTTTTCTAAGCTTCTCAAATGACAGTCCTGAGATCCTCCATTAGGAGAGTTCATAGCTCCCATGGAGCTTTATACCTACCAAAGGCCTGTGCCTATCAGTTGATATGGTTGACTATAATCTCAATGGATTTGAACGTCATTAGTCCTAAGTAGGGAGAAAACTCAGTGAGTGCCAGCTGGGCACTGGGAGGCTGTAGAAGCAATTCTTGGGCTTAGAGTGCCAGATAAGGCCATCTTCTCCAATCTCCTCCCTTCAAGAAAGATCTCACTTAAAACATTTTTTGTGTACTTCTTGAAAGCGAATGAAGGAGATACAGATAGGAGTTTTTTGTGCTATTTGGAAAAAGATACTTCATTAATATGAGGAGGTAGGACTGAAATTTTCTAACATCAATATGCTATTGCTATTTCAGGGTTTCTCCACCAACAAGTTAGAATGGGAAAAATAGTTCTATAATGAGATCTGATTTATTTTCTCACCCTCACAGAAGAAACTCACACGTGAATGTGTTTTCCGGGAACAGTTTGAAGAAAACTGGTACAACACCTATGCCTCCACCTTGTACAAACACTCGGACTCAGAAAGGCAGTATTATGTGGCCTTGAATAAAGATGGCTCACCCAGAGAGGGATACAGGACTAAACGACACCAGAAATTCACTCACTTTTTACCCAGGCCAGTAGAACCTTCGAAGTTGCCCTTCTTGTCCAGAGACCTCTTCCACTATAGGTAATAGACCTCTGATGTAACCTCTGTGACCCATGTACTCTGGGGTCATAGTTTTCTATGCAAGCACTATATTCATTGCTTTTCAATCCCTCCTTTCTATCAATCTAGATAACAGAGAAACACTTACTGTTCATCTCAACCCAGCTGTTCTCTTATTCAAAGTATATATCAAGGTTAGGTTATTTTGGGGAGGGACATTAAGGGAGAGATGGGATCAAGGGAATCTTGTAAATACTTTTTCTTTTCTCATGTGCTTTTCTCTAAGAGGGCATGACAAAGAATGGGGGCCCCTGCCAAGGCCCAGAGGTGTCTTGCCACACAATCTACCCAAATACTTTGACAATGGGTATAAATGAAAGACCAAGGAATCTTTCATAGAAGCTACTTACAGAGCTTTGGAAAAGTCTCATTAAGATAATCCTTGGGTGGCTCGGCGCCTATAGCTCAACCTGCTAAGGCGCCAGCCATGTACACCTAAGGTGGCGGGTTCGAATCCCCAGCCCAGACCCACCAAACAACAATGACAGCTGCAACCAAAAAATAGCCGGGCGTTGTGGCGGGCACCTGTGGTCCCAGCTACTTGGGAGGTGGAGGCAGGAGACTCGCTTGAGCCCAGGAGTTGGAGGTTGCTATGAGCTGTAATGCCATGGCACTCTACCCAGGGGGACAGCTTGAGGCTCTGTCTCAAAAAAAAAAAAAAAAGATAATCCTTGGGAGGCTCAGTGCCTATAGCTCAAGTGGCTAAGGTGCCAGCCACATACACTGGAGCTGGCAGCTTCTAATCCAGCCCAGACCTGCCAAACAACAATGACAACTATAACCAAAAAAAAAAGCCAGGTGTTGTGGCAGGTGCCTGTAGTCCCAGATACTTGGGAGACTGAAGCAAGAGGATCACTTAAGCCTAAGAGTTTGAGGTTGCTGTGAGCTGTGATACCACTGCACTCTACCCAGGGCAACAGCTTCAGATTCTGCCTCAAAACAAAGAAAAGAAAAGAAAAGAAGATCCTTACAGCTATAGCCCTGCTGCAAGCCATCACTACATTGGTTTTGCAGATTTCTCATCTGTCCTGACATGCAATTTTCCTGTCATTGGAAGTGGGAGATGGGGTAGGTTGTAAGAAAATGATATAAAATCTAAGCATGGATATTGTGCATAAAGACAAACTATGAAAATGTATATGCTATTTATTTTATGTATTTATTTATTTTTAAATAATTTTATTTTTTATGAGAGATGCTATGACTGGATTTTCATCAGAAGAATAAGGTCCTACTGAAACAGGATAAAATGAGTTATTAAAGGCTTTTATTGGCAATAAAATTGTCTTTATATTGTAAGAGTCTGTCTAATTCTATTTATTTGTACATATAGTAGTACTAGAAGGTTGGCCAGCTTCTTTATATCCAACTCATTAGAATTTTCTTCTGTCAGCATCATACTGCCTATGCTAGATGACTCCATCATCCAATGTTAGCATTATCTGGGGGCCTTATGTGAAGTCTTAGTTGTCCTTTCCAGTTCTGGGACTTTAAATGTAGCAGTGAAAACTTTAGGAAGGTCTGGACCTACAGCTCTTACCGAAGCTCTCATTTGTTCTTAGGATAAGGCATAGAGAAATACTTCTTTGGGACTTGGTTAGGGGCCAAGCTCTAAAATCAGAGACACTCATCAGTGGCTTCTTACTTCAGATTTAAATACAGAAGGGTTTCAAAATAAATAACAATCAATATAGAGACTGATTTTTTTCTAACCTGTCAACTTCCCTTCTAGAAATGTTATCCCCCTCTCCCTGTTTACCCTTAACCCCTGCCAGTGCTTCTTTCTCCTAGGAGTTCTGTGAAGCTGTCAACACATTATCCTAAAACAGTAGTGTTCAAAGTACTGTATGTTGTCTCTTGACCAATAGTGTCACCTGGGAACTTGTTAAAGATCAGAAACCCTGGGGGCAGTGCCCAGCAATGTGCATGATAACAAGCCTTGCAGCAGGATTCTTGCGCACACTAAAGTTTAAGAACAACTTCCCTAAAGGAATATTTTTTAAAAAAATATTTGTTTTTAAAGCTGAATGGCTTATTAATAAAGTTTTTGGGTAACTTCAATCCATAAAATGAAAGTAGAGTGTCTGTAGTTAAAGTGGGGATGGTATTCCTTGGCATTCCTTCTTCCTCAGAACAGCCCCTGAGTTATCTTGCTTAAAATAATTAACCTCTTTGCTGATATTTACTGATATAGGAGCACAGGGCTATTTGCATTTTCATAGCAATGAGTGTTGTCAGGAGACAAGAACCAAAGGGATAGAAGTGTTATTGAATACACAGACACCATAAAGCCTGGTGGGAGAAAGTTTTGTGTTTGGAAAACAGTTCCTTCTAGTACTCCTCAGTCATATGGTGGCATTTACTATTCTTCCAACTAAGTGTACAGCTATGACAAACAGCTTAGATAACAGCTCATTTAAAAAGCAAAACCAGAAGTTCTATAAAAGCTCACCCAAATCTACCCAACAGAGAAGTCATGAATAGGAGACTATATACATGGAATAGCAAATAAGACTGTATGTTAAAATGTGCTAAGTTATGTGGCTTGTATGATCATAGACTATAATGCTCATCAGCAGAACAACCAAGGTGGAGATCTCAGTGGAATAGAATGATTAGGGTGAGTTTTGCAAAAGAAACAATACCTGCTATGAAAAACCAACAGGATTTGGAGAGGCAAAGAGGCTGAATAGGATGTTAGATGTTTTTGTTGGGATTTTGGAAAGAGAAACCACCTCTAGAGGTCTTTGGGAGAAGTGCAAAAATCAGTTATGTGACTTTTTTATCCTAATAATTTTTTTATGAACAGAACATTTTATTTTAAAACCAATTTTTTACCTACATTATCTATGTGGAGATGTTGAAATACATAGAGCTTTTGATACAATGCAAACTGTAATTTCTGAGGACTTGCAAGATTCATGAGATCTGTTGTATTCATCAGTATTACTCTAACAGGGCTCTTGACATGGGCCTGGCAAAGTCACAAGCACCATACTGCAGGGCAGGATTTGCAAGCAAAATGCCACTGTAATGTAAAAGGGAAGGACTTCAAATGCTAGGGTCAGTCCTTACTTTTTCCTCTGGATGAAAGTAGAGGGCATAAGACTAGAAGAATGGTATATGGCTCCAGGTTGCAGGAGAAGCACACTCTTCTAGGATATTCTTGAACTTTAAGGGTAACAATAAATAGAGCATGTAGCCAGAAAATAGCAATGGGCAACTATTTTTATTTTCAAAAAGAGGGGAAAGATAAATTCTGGAATTGGAAATATAAAAGGGATGACCTAGTACCACTAGAACAATTGACATATGATTGACCCTATATCCCCAAAGTGCTAGAGTAATGAATTTTATGATAGCCAAAAAGGAATTATAGAATACTAAGCTCTGTGACTCAGGTTTTAGACAAAAACATGTGCAGAGGTCATTTCTTATTCAGCTTTTCATCCCTTCCCAGTGTTTAGAACATCATTCCTGAAACTAAACAGGGACTTGGGAAATTTTCATTGAATGAATGAATGATTGGTTGAAAGAATGAGTGAGTAACTGAATGAATGAGCAAAGACATAGTTGATTTCTTAAATATATATGACACAAATATTGGCTAGAGAAAGAATATGCATTTATATAGCAGAATCCTCTGAAGTTTTAAGTTCTGAGTATACCAAATAGGCACAATGACAAACTAGACTGTGTCTCAGGTGAGGTAGTAAATTTCCTGCCACTGGAAGTGTTTAAGCAGAGGCTGGACAACCACTTAACAAGGATATTGCATCATTTAGAGGGGATAGGGTGAATATTAGCTAAAGATGGCGGGATGTGGCATTAGTTTACTAACTACATATTCTGTGGAACTCTCAGAATTCTGAGAACCAATAGTGTTCCAAGAAAGAATATATAATACCCAGGAGTGCTACCTAATTGCTATTTCAGGCCAAGAAAGACATTATAGATCAGAGGATCCAAATGTGGGATTCACATTTGGTCCTTGAAGGTCCATGAAGGTCCTTGAAGGTCCATGGAAAGCCTGAAGTCCTTGGGACTGAACTCCCTAAAATAGTATGCAAAATTTTATGTAGATGTCCATTTGGCCTTTCACTGGTTCTGAAAGGATCCCCAAAAATGTTAGCAACAACTACCCTGGGAGTTTCTAGACCCTCAATGTTGTGGCATAAGAATTGGTAACCATTGTAATCCTATTTGAAAATCTTAACAGAGTCTTTAGGTGTTTTATTTTTTCAAAAATAGAGATTTTGTGTGTGAAACCTTTGACTCATATTCTCTAAGACAGTGATTTTCAACCAGTGCACCCTGGCAACAAGGAGGTGGGAGTGAAGTGAGGACAGAGGGGAGGAGCTAGGATGGCTATATTGCTCAGTGGTACTAAAAAAAGCCCAGCCCTGGGTGGTGCCTGTGGCTCAAAAGAGTAGGGCGCTGGCCCCATATGCCGGAGGTGGTGGGTTCAAAAACTGGCCCCAGCAAAAACTGAAAAAAAAAAAAAAAAGCCCAGCCCCAGGTCATTCTTGACAGCAATTCTGAGAGCATCAAGACTCTTTTTCCCCTCCACATACAGCCCTCTTTTCACTCCATTTCCACTTCCAAATATTGTTTATGCTCATGAAACAACCAGAGACTGAATCCAAGCTGAGACACAAGGAGCTCATTCGAACCATCAATACCCTCCCTAATCAAAGGCTTGAAGAACCCAAGTTTATCATCCCTTCAAGTCACTGTAATGTCAGCCACTTAATTCCTAGCTATGTAGTCAGAAATCCATCAGGCTCAGGATTCTAGAGAGGCCACAAATCACCTGGGCTCAGTCTGTGTTGTCTGGAGTGCAGCCCCAACCTTCCTCCTCTTGAAGAGGTTTGACCTTGGGGACTGCTTTCCTTCTCTCCACAGTAGCTGGAGCTACATTGTCTTTTCCCAGGATTTCATGAGATTAGATCAGTCATGGAAGAATAGAGGAGTCAGGGAGAAGGTGGGTCAGAGAAGAAAAATCTTCTCATTTGGAAAGATAGATTCTCTATCAGTCATCTAACTCCCTTCCTCAACAGGAGGATCAGAACACAATTTAGTTTGCCCTTCCTAGAGTTCCCACATCCTCAACAGAAAATAGAAGAGCCTTTCTAGTAGGTCACTACACTAGGCCCTTGGTGGCAAGTGCAGAAATACCCAACTGTGTCCTTGACCCTCAGTAGACTGTCTCTACTCTTCCATTCCAGCATAGGCTACATTTCCCCTCTGCATCTCTTTCAATTAGTCTCATTCTTTGTCCTTTTGCAAAGGATCCAAAGACAGAGAACATGTTCTTCAGGCCTTAGAGTCAGACCAACCTTGTTTTAAATCAGATTCCTTTTCTTCCTAGTTCTTTGGCCCTGAACAAATTAATTAATTCAATAAGTATGTATTGAGTAGTTATTACATATTTCAATATATAAAGGTGAACAAGACAGACATAGTTCCTCTCCTTGTGACATAGTCTTGTCAAGAAGACAGACAGAAACAAGTAACTACATGCTATAGTAAGTGCTATCAAGAAAGGGTACAGGTGCTATAAGAATGTACATTAAGAAGGTGTCACCTTTTCAATGGATTATGGAAGAAGTTCTGAAAAAAAGTGTTGCTTAGGCTGAGCCTTGAATGGTAAATAGGACTTATCAATCATAGTGGGAGCAGAAATAGCTCTTTTGGCAGAGGGAACAAGAATATATGGCAAAAAAGAGTTAGGGATGATCTAAAAACTAAGAAAGAAATGTGGAAGATTTGTAGTAAGCCACAGTGTCCTCACCTATAATAGGGATAATCATAGTACCTACCTCAAGAGCTATTGCTGTGAGGATTAAATGAGATAATATATGGGAAAATATAAAGTGCTTAGCATAGTATCTGGCACATAGTAAGGACTTAATGAATGTTAGCTATTGCTGTAAATTTTATTATCATTATTTATCATTAATAATATTCATTTGAAGATATATCTCAGAATAAGTACGTGCATCAGTCCATACTCCCTCCTAGATGTATAATTTCTGTTGGGGTTTTATGTAGAACAGGTGCCAGAAATCACACTGGCATGTGACACAGCCATGAATTACAAATAAATGCTGGCCTCTTACTAAGAATATCTAATTCAAGAACCTACCTAGAAATTCCATCTTCCAATGTACTTGGTATGAAACAAACCAATAGAATCTCTTAGCCCTCCCCTATTTCTCTTTTAGCTATATTTAGTGGTGTATCCTAGAGCCTCAGAGTACTCCATTTTCCAGTTTCCCTTAACTGCACCATTAATAGATAGTTTCATCTAGGCCCCACATATCCAGAATCCTCCTATATTTGTGTCTCTTCTGTATAGTATTTATAGTGCCCTCTGAGCCCCAGCCCTTTCCCCTTTTAATGTGCACTAAACTACTAGTAAGCCCCTGGTGGCAAGTGAGCACTTGCCCTGTCAGTTTGCAATTTCCTTGTGTACCACCAGTTATAAATGTTCCAAATTTCCAAAGTCCATCAAACTGTTTCTCGCCTCATCTAACACTGTATGCTATAGGTCACCCTGGGGTTTCTCCCTAAGACTATTATGGCCACATCTAGGAAATCCCAGAGCTCTCCTTCAAAATAAACTCGGGGCATAACGTTTTCCATGTACAACCTGACTGTCATGTATATATTTAGCACAGGGTAACTTGGAGGATCCATACCCAAATCACCAGCCAACTCTGGTTTAAAATGCTCACTTTCTCTGCTTCTGTTTCTAGGTTGCCAACACTGCTAGACAAAGGTATGAGCAATGGGTCATCAGATGGCTCTACTACAAATATAGTCTTATCAACCTCAAGCGGACAAGCACTTTTATGTTGAAAAATCCTTTGATTTATCTAGTTTTGGTTCTGTCTAGCATATATTATAGCTCATCATAAACATTTCTAATGTCTGAACACCTTTATATTGGCTCAGCATTTATCAAACTTCCCTGATAGGCACGTATTGTAACCCTCTAAAAATATAGACTCCTGGAAACTAATTTGGACTTTCTAAATCAGAATTTCCAACTGAAAGCCTTGGTTATCTATATCAATTATCTCAAACATTTTGGTCCCAGGACTCTTACAAACTTAAAAGTTATTAAGGATCCCAAAAATCTTTTGTCTATGTGGACTATAACTGGTGATATTTACTATATTAAAAATTAAACTCTGAAATTATCTAATAATTAATTGTAAATGACAATAAACCCACTATACATTAAAATAAATAATATATATATTTTTTGAGACAAAGTCTCACTATGGTATCCTTGGTGGAGTGCTATGGCATCACAGCTCACAGCAACCTCAAACTCTTGGACTTTAGTGATTCTCTTACCTCAGCCTCCCAAATAGCTCATAAATAATATTTTTTTGAAAATAACTATATTCTCAAAAATTCAGTGACAAGAGTGCTATTGTTTAACATTTTCCAAGCCTTTTTGATGTTTTTCTTGATAGAAAATAGATGGATTCTAATACCTTCTTCTGCATTCAATTTGTTGTTATATATTTTTGGCTGAAGCATAGAAAGAAAAATCGAGCCTCTTATTGAAAAAGAGAGGACCTCACTGACCCCCAAGAATCCTTGGGCCACACTTTGAGAATCACTGATCTGTAGATTTAATAAATCCCCATTATGAGAATAGGTGGCAAACACTGCATTGGTTCATGTGAGATGTTACAAATGTACATTTGTCTCAAGCTCTCAGCTACAGTCTGTTCTGTATTGGGCACTCCTTGGTCCATTGCTACAGAAGAACCTCCTACATGTTTTACAGAGAAGACCCAAGCCATCCAGTTGTGGCTTCCTATCAGTCATTTCTTGGTATTCTTTAGTTTTGCTTTTCCCTATTTAATGAATTTTTTTTAATGTTTAATTGTGGTAAAATATATACAACATAACAATTTGCCATTTTAACCATTTTTAAGGGTACAGCTCAGGGGTGTCAATTACATTTGCAATGTCCAACCATCACTACTACATTTCCATAACTTTTTCATCACCCCAAACAAAAATTCTGAAATCTTTGAGCAATATCTCCTCATTACCCACTCCTACCAGCCACTGGTGAACTCTAATCTACTTTCTGTCTATATAAATTTTCCTATTCTGAATATATCATACAAATGGAATTGCACAGTATGTGTTCTTTTATGACTGGCTTCTTTCACTTAGTATAATATTTAAAGGTTCATCCATGTTGTAGTGATACCAGACTTTTAGGTTCTTGGTCTCAGTGATTCAATGAATGAATTGATGGACCACAGGATCAACAGTAGTTTAGGTTTTATTCAACAGGTATTACAGCTCTCACAAAGAGCCAAACCTCCTTGCAGAGCAGGACCAGTAGTAAGATAGATTTATATACAAGTGTTACAGCTCTTACAAAGGACCAAACCTCCTTGCAAAGCAGGATACAAGTGTTTACAGCTCTTACAAAGAGGCAAACCTCCTTGCAAGTGTTTACAGCTCTTACAAAGGGACAAATCTCGTAGAGCAGGATACAAGTGTTATAGAGCCGAACCTCCTTGCTCTTCTGCTTTTTCTCCAAGATCTGTGCTTGGGTTCTTTGTTTAGGGGCTTATATGGGGCAATTGTCCAATGAGTTTTCGAGTCTTAAAAATAGACCAATCATGAGTAGGATTTGAAAATGGACCAATCAGGGATGCACTGGAGGAATTGCCAGAAGTCCACATGAGGAGACAGCACGGTGCCAGTGTCTTCTCCAGCTGGTATCCTGTTCCTTTGGCTACTGGAGTCTTCACTGGGGGAGGGAAGCTCCTCCTCCCCCCGCTTGCCTACCAGTCTGCTGGTTCCTCTGCCAGCTGCTGCCACCAACATCGCCAAGATGGAGGCAGTAGGTCCTCCAGCCCAGCTTGGCTGAGCTAACTGGGGTGCCACCTGTTCGGTATCAGTAACATGTGTCACTACTAGTCCTGTATTCCTTTTTATGGATGAATAATATTCTACCATATAAATATGCCATATTTTATTTCTTCATTTGTCAGTTACTGGACATTTGCATTCCTTCCACTTTTCAACTATTATGAATTATGCTGCTATGAACATTCATGTATATATTTGTGTAAATGCATGTTTTCATTTCTCTTGGGTATATATCTACCAGTGGAATTGCTGGATTATATGGTACCTTTATGGTCAGCCAGTTGGTGAATTGCCAAAGTTTTTCAATTCAATTTTCATTTTGTATTCCTTCCAATAATATATTACTTCCCTCCACATTCTGAGTACCACTTATTATTTTCCATCTTTTTTTATTATAACCATCCTAGTGGGTATGAAGTGGAATCTCTTGTGGTTTTTAAAAATTAACATTAATTTTTAAATGATGAATATTAATTATATACATTTATGGGTTAAAATGTGGTGTTTCAATGTATGTATACAATGTGGAATGATTACATCAAGCTAATTAACATCATCATCTCACTGACATTTTTGTGGCAAGACATTTGAAATTTACTCTCTTGGCTATTTTGAAATATGTTAGCACAATACATTATTGTTGTCTACAGTCACCCTACTGTGCAATAAGTCTCAAAACTTATTCCTCCTGTCTAAACTGAAACTTTGCACCCTTTAACCCACAACTCCCCATTTTCTCCCTTCACCACTACCTCCAGGCTCTGGTGACCATCAGTCTACTCTCTAGTTCTATGAGTTCAGCTCTTTGAGATTCCACACATAACGAGATTATGTACTGTGTGTCTTCCTGTGCCAGGTTTCTTTCATGCAGCATAATATCTTCCAGATTGGGGTGGCGCCTGTGGCTCAATGAGTAGGGCGCTGGCCCCATATACTGAGGGTGGCAGATTCAAACCCAGCCCCAGCCGAACTGCAACCAAAAAATAGCCCAGCATTGTGGCAGCCACCTGTAGTCCCAGCTACTCGGGAGGCTGAGGCAAGAGAATCGCATAAGCCCAGGAGTTGGAGGTTGCTGTGAGCTGTGTGATGCTATAGCACATTACCAAGGGCAACAAAGTGAGACTCTGCCACTACAAAAAAAAAAAAACTTCCACGTTAATCCATGTTCTTGCAAATGACAGAATTTCCTTCTTTTTTTAAAGCTGAATAGTATCTATCTATCTATATATATATATATGTAAATATATAAATGCATACACATACCTTCACATATCTCACATTTAATGTTTTCATTCATCCATTGATGGACACTTAGGTTGATTCTATATCTTGGCTATTGTGAATAATGAAACAACGAACATGAGAATACAGATGTTCAGCATACTGATTTTAATTCCTTTGGATATATACCAAGAAGTGACATTGATTGATCATATGGTAATTCTATTTTTAGGTTTTTGAGGAACCTCTATACCATCTTCACTATTGACAGTATTAATTTATATTGCCATCAACAATGTGCAAAAGTTCCCTTTTCTATACATCCTTGAAAACACTTTTTATCATTGATCTTTTTGATAAAAGCCATTCTAACAGATTTGAGGTAATAGCTCATTGTAAGCTTAATTTGCATTTCCCTAATGATTAGTAATGCTAAGCATTTTTTTTACATAAACCTTCTGGTTATTTATGTGTCTTCTTTTGAGAAATATCTGTTCAGGTCCTTTGTCTACTTTTTAATTGGGTTATTGTTTCTTTCTTTTTTTTCTTTTTAAGAAGAAAAAAGGATTTATTCAGCCAGCAGAGCTACGACAAATCTAAAAATCTCAAAATGGTCATGCTCGCGACTGGCTTGATCTTTCCCTTTTTATCTCCAGTCAAAAAGTTCCAACCATTGGGTACCTTTCTCAATGGTCAGTTCGAATCAAGCTGGAGAAGCTGCTCTAGCCCCCACAGAACTAATGGATTTCACAGAAGCATAAATTTCCAGGTCCCAGGAAGTTAAGTCCACAAATTCCTAAGAGCTGAGTCAACATGGGGAGGACCTCACAGGTGTCCTCCTTGGGGTGTCCTTGAGAAGACCTCTGTTCTGGTGGACCTCATCCTTTCTGGGTATCCTCTCTAATTCCCCTTTTAAGACTCCTTATATATTTTAATTTGGAGTCTCAATATCAGCTTGCAGGAGCTGGTAGTGTTTCGTATGATTTTTACTTGGTTCTTAATTTGCAAGACTAGTTCCGGGGGTTATACTGACTCTATGGAGCAATCTGTCTTCAGTACTTTGTTTCACTTTTCACATTTGACCTTATACCACTTTTTTAAAAAATCGAAGGTACAGAGGTATTTCTGATCTGTCCTATCATTTCTTTCCCAGCTGCTCCCACTGCAGCACCATTGCATGTCACTGCAGGCATTAAAATTTAGAGTCACCTGGCTGGGCTTTCCTATTTCCCTGGTCTGGACCAGCATTCACATTTCAGGGACTGTAACTCCTCTCGAGTCCTCTACACAGGCCTTAATTGTACCATGATGTGGGGTTATAATATATATATGATTTTCACCTTTCCTTATGTCGCATATCAAGAATTCTGTCTGATTATGAGTGCAAGCTCCCTTCTGGGTGACTTTGCATTCATAAAACTATAAAAGAGTCACCTTTTGTCCTATCTTAGTCAGGTGGGCATACAGATCACATTCCTCTTCCTCCTTTTCCAAGTCCAAAGTCCAATTAAGACAAGCCCCACAAGGAATATCTTCGAGCTTCAGCCATGCATTGACCAGCCAGCTCCCAGTATGTGGCTGAAACAGGGCTTGTTGATCACCTCAAAGGTTACCTTGCAGGGGTCAACTGGATCTGTTTTGCTTCCCACAGAGACAATGAAGCTCTCTTCAGCCTGCTGTGATAGATCCAGGTGACAATCCCTTCAAACTTCACTACTGTGGGTATGGTGAGGATGACAGTGTAAGGTCCCTTCTACCTTGGTTTGAGAGGGGACTGAGTTCCAATCATTGACCTAGACTTGATCTCCTTGATCCCCTGGAAAGAAAGGATGTACAGACACAAACTAAAAGACTAAACAGAACATGATTAATTACCCAAGTGGAGATCTTTCTTGCTACTCTTCCTAGCGCTTCTAACTGCCTGTTCATTTCAGTCTCTCCCAGTTCTTTTAGGAGTCCCTGATAAATTTCAGAGGACTGGTGGAGGCCTATTATACATTACTTCATAAGGGGAGTACCCTGACCTCTTAGAAGGGGAACATTTAATATTGAACAAGACCAGTGACAAGGCCTTTGCCCAATTAAGCTTTGCTTCCTGGCAGAGTTTACCAATTCCTGCTTTTATAGTTCTATTCATGTACTCTACCTTGCCCAAGTTTTGAGGCCTATATGCCACATGTAGTTTCCAGGTGATATTCAAACCTTTAGCTATCATTTGGACTGTTTCTATTATGAAGGCTAGCCAATTGTCAGATCTAAACCACAATGGCAACCTAAACCATGGAATGATTTCTCTGGGTAACACTTTTACTACATTAGGAGCCTTCTTTATTTTGGTGGGGGAAGGCTTCCACCTATTCCGGGTATATGCAGACCAAAACTACCAGTTTTCCTCCATCTCTGAACAACTCAGTATAGTCCATTTTCACATCTTTAAAAGGGGCTTCCCTGTACAACTAAATTTCAGGCAGCAGGGATAGTCTCTGTCTAGTATTGTTTTGGTTGCATGTCACACAGTACTGGCTGCCTTTCTTGGCAAGGGGAATGTAAAAGTATCTTACCAGAAGCCTATTAATTTTCTTTTTTCTCTGTCTGAAGTGCATGGCCTCATGCATACAACTTCTATAACCAACCTTGGATTTTTACACAGTAAGCTTTGATATTCAGTGAGGCATGAGTTGATCAACCAATGATACCCCTTGGTGTTCGTAAGAGTGACTACTGCATATGGCACCCAGGCTCTTAATTTTTCTCCCAAAGTCAACTTATCAGCCTCTTGCACCAGCATGGCAATGGCTGCAACTGTTCTTAGGCATGGGAGTCATCCTTTTGAGACCCTGTCAAGTTGCTTAGAGAAATAAGCAAATGGTCTTTCCCAGGATGCTATATTCTGGGTAAGCATTCCCTCAGCTATTCTAGTTCTTTTCTAATATGTACAATTTAAAAAGCTTGGCCAGCTCAGAGAGGCCTAGCACCAGGGCTGCCTGCAATTTTTCCATTAGCCTCTTGAAAGCTTTTGGTTGGTTGGATTTCTACTCAATTGGCCCTTTTTCTCCCCCACTTTGTGGCTTCTTTACAATGGTTTGGCCAATCTGCATGTTTTATACAGTCTTTCATAGAAATCTCCAAGGCTTTCATCTGGCTTCTGCATGACTTCAGCCACCTTTCATATGTTTGTGGCTTTCTGGCTTTCCTACACTGACAGAGACAAAGTCAAGGTTGGGTCCAGGGTAAGAGAATGAAACCATTTAGTAGTCACCTACAAATACCTGCAAGTTCTGGATTTCAAGGCTAAGGTTCACACAATGAGAACATTTTACAGTCTTAGCACAGTTCTTAAGATAATACCTGGTTTTAAGAGTCCCTACAGAAATTATCCAAAAATCTGGGCAATTCAAGTGAATATTCAGGTTCCAGTTTTTCCTAAGATATCTATATATAAACAGCAGATAGCATTTAATACTGCACAAATTTTTCCTGTATAGCCAACAGGCAAACTTTGTCAAGCCTTAAGGTAAGGCTTCAGAGCAAATATAACTACTGTATATAATTCTATTCTTTGGCCAGTCTCTTAGTCCCATTTAACAGATCAGTTTAGTTACACAGCTATGTCTAATTTTATGAGCGGGCATTGCAGACAAGGCTGGAATCTAGTACAGGTGGGCCACAGTTTTTACCCTTTGAATCATTTTCTGTCTCTGATTTATTTCTTTACTAAAAACAAATTGTAGCAGAACTAATTTAATTGCCAAAAAAACTATTTTCAGTATACTGGTTCTGATTATTTACATAAAGTGTAGGAAGAATAATTATTAATCATCTAGGCTTTTATTCCTTTTAAAATTGGCTTTGCTGAAACCTTTGTTTTTCTTTTTTTTTTTTTTTTTTTTGCAGTTTTTGGCCAGGGCTGGGTTTGAACCCACCACCTCTGGCATATGGGGCCAACGCCCTACCCCTTTGAGCCACAGGTACCACCCTGCAGAAACTTTGTATAAAGAATCTTAAGTTAGACTTGAAAGCCTTTCACAAGCCCAGGTTTCATCTGTGCCATTAGATATGTATGCATTGGGTCAATTCCTCTTCTCTTGAGGCCCCCAAGCAAATTGTGATTCCCAGACCTGTCAGAAAGTGACATTCTTTACTCACCACAGATCAGAAAATGTTATTGATGATGAGTTATCTGGCTAGTCTTTCTAATGGGCTTTTTTCATTGGCCTTATAAAGTCAACCTAATCCCTTAACATAGTCTGGATACCTCAGAGAATGCTATTCCAGTCAAAGCCTTGGTAAAATAACCAGTGTCTTCATCATGTGCTATAGAACAAAACAGATTCTTATTGAACTTATCCAAATAACTGTATTGTTAGAAATTAAGAATGTTTACAAATGGCTTTCAAAATCTGGAGAAATCAAGGAGAGAGAAAAAATAAATGTTTCGTATTCTGCCTATAAATACATACATTTCTGTCAAGAGATGGAAAATGGTTTTCTTGACTTCTGAAAAACAAATACAGAAAGAATCACCGATGTTTCAAACAAAAATTCATAACAAATCATCTCTGCTCTGTTTGAAGTTAGGTTAGCAATACTCATGGACATGTTAGCTTTCTAATTAAAGTCTTAGAAGTTTGCTTTTAGCCTGATGGTATTTAATTTCCAAAGTCATCAGAAATTGGAATTCAAGAGAACTCACCAGCCTTTTCTACTACTTTCCTTGAAGGACAAACTTTGGACTTAGCCAGTTACAAAAACACTTTCTGAGATGAATTAAAATTATTACTCACAACATACACTAAGACAGACTAATATTTTATAATATTGGAACATAGATATATAAACATAATTCACAGAAAATTAACCATCACTTCATATTTGACAATATTTCCTATATTTTAATATATCAAATAAGCTTAATATGTCTTTTTCAGACTTTCAGTGGTCTTAATATTTCAGAAAGATCAAATTTAGAGTTTTGATGTTAGAAGGTTTCTCAAATGTCAAAAGCTGAAAACATTTGCTCAAACAAGATTACAAGACAAAAGATTCTAAAGGCAATACATAGTTAGCTGGATCACTTGCAAATTCCTTCACAAATTTCCTTTTATGAATTTTATACAACCTGTACAGACAATTTATGGATATTCTAAACTTTGCCCTGCTTTTCATTTTCTTAAATAACCATTCTGTTCCAGGGCAAAATTTACCACACAAGATCCTTTTCTTACACAATGCCACTTTCCTTTCTGTCTAATTTCTCTTACTCTCAAAAACCCACTTTTCACAAGACAGGATCCCAGTATACTATGAAGTTAATTATTCACTTGGCTAAACTGATAATTAGAAGGCAAGAATCTTTTAAAAGGCAAGAATCTTATTCTTTGACGGACTCATTTTCCCAACTAATTTAAACAATCAAATTATTACATTTTGCAAATAAGAGACATTTCATGGAATATAACATGACCTTAAGATTTTACATTACTAAAAAACGTTCTGAAACTGATACAGGATTCCTCACTCAGAGCTGGACAGAGACCCCCCCTCATTCTCCAGGCACAAACAGGCTTCCCTTTCCAGGCCACACCCTCTGGGCTCTAACAAGGTCATGAAGCAGTCTGAAAAGTTTTGTGTGGTTCCACCTTGAGCAGGGGGTTATACACTAATCCTAATCCTTTCCCTGAGACAAAAACTGCAAAGACCTTGACCCAGGGGAGGGACTGTATTTATTCATTTGTTAAAACACTCATTCAGCTTGTAAAGGTTTTTTTCCACCTACCAAGTCCTGGCCAAAATGTCCCAAGGGCCAATATTTCCCCCAAGACAAAGGACCCATGTAGGAAACCTCTGACTTTGGTCTCTTCCCCCTGCCAGAAACTCTGGCACTCTCCACTCCCTCTGCATGCCCTTCTGTCCAACAAAATCCCATTTTATCACTGATCTGGGGCCTGTGGGCACATTTCTTGAATCCCCAAGACCAAAGACTCACTGAAACAAGAAATTACAATAACAAAACCACAACATAGGCATCATTTCTGATGTCTTTTCATTTTCCCCCTAAGTCTCATATGGCCATGTGGCATCAAAAATAGTCAAGACAGAAATAAGAAAACCTGTAACATCCAGTTTCTCTCATAATAGCCAGGGGGAAAAGTTGGAGCAGTGAAGAAACAGCCATGGGGGTTAGAGTGTGCCCTGTAGCTGCTGACCTATGTATGGGGAACATGTCCCTCACCATAGCTATCTCTCTAGACCTCTGAATTCAGAAACTTGAAATCAAGAACATAAGTTCATAGTTGAATCTAACAAAGTTAGAAATATTACAGAGGTCTGAGTTTTATGATCTTTGAACATTTGAACTTTAATAACAGGTTTAAAACTAATTTTATCTCAAAGGATACCACAGTCACTTGAACAACAGGGCATTAGTCATTTCTGTTCACACAAAGTTCTTGATCTCCCTGTAGATATAGCTACCACATAGTATCCTGTAATCACTTTTGTGTGTGTGTGTGATTTTTGGCCAGGGCTGGGTTTGAACCCACCTCCTCTGGTATATGGGGCCGGCACCCTACTCCTTTGAGCCACAGGCACCGCCCATGTAAACTCTTTCTTAAAATGCTTCAGCACAGGCTCAGGACCTGTAGCTCAGCAGCTAAAGGTGCCAGCCACATACATAGGAGCTGGCAGGTTCAAATACAGCCCAGGCCTACAAAACAACAATAACAACTACAACCAAAAAATATCTGAGCATTGTGGTGGGTGCCCATAGTCCCAGCTACTTTAAGGTGACCAGATTTTAACATTGATAAAGCGGGACACCATTGACGGGGGTAGGAGTTCTTAATTAAAAATTTGGTCTATATGGAGCAACAAAAATTTTCATAGAATGCAAAAATAGTATTGTAATATATTTTTTTAATTTCAACATAAGTACAATTTACAAATATAATACATTAAAAAATTATGTATAGTATTATTTTATTCTTTGGAATATTTCTCATTTGAGTGTATTACAAATATAATACATTAAAAATTATAGTATTATTTTATTCCTTGGCATATTTCTCATTTGAGTGAATTTTTTGTGAGATTGCTGTCATTGTTTAAAAGGTCATGGGGATTCTGGGAAGATGGCCGACTGGTAGCAACCCTGGTCAGAGGCTCCTGAACAAAGGAAGAAAAACTGGTTGGAATCAGAATCTATGAAGTCAAAGACGGGGAGCTGAGCCCAGAAAGAAGTTCGGCAAGCTATAAATCCAAGGAAGATCATTTAAGAACATAAAATACAGGTACAAAGTGGGCCCCAGAACTGCTCACTAGACCCGCCCCACCTCCCGCAGGTGGCGGGTGGCTGCAGAGAAGCCCCCAGTGCCGGGCAGCCACAGAAGTACTCGCTAGACCTTAACGCAGCCCCGCCGGTGGCTGCGGACGACTCCTCCACTCCAGGAGGGCCTAGAACTGCTTGCTAGAACCGTGCACCCCACAGGCGGCAGAGAAGAATCCCGTCACAGGGCTCTGGGCAGGTTCAGAACTGATTGCTAGAGCTGCAAGCTTCCCACGGGCGGTGGGTCGCCAGAGTGGAGTTCCCCTGCTCTGGGCAGCCACAGAAGTATTTGCTAGAGCTTAGTGCACCCCCGCCTGGAGTCCTCCACTCCCCCCAGCTACTCTGGTGGGGCCAAAATAAGACTGATCTGATCGCTTGCATACCCTACATTACCGCTGCCATTCCCCCACCCCCCGACTGCTCCAGGGTGCTGAACTAGGACTGATCCGGCTACTGCCAGTCTCCTGTCCATTGGTTTCCCCAGTAGGCTGAACGAGGTCTAATCTGGCCACGCACATTCCCGTGCAGCTGCTGCCGTTCCACTGCACCCCAGTTGACCCAGCACCCGAGAACTGGGAGTAGGCAAGAGACACGCTCTGCCTTTCTCTCGCTGGGCAACTAGAAGAGGCCACCAACTGAACAGTTCTGATAAGGCCTCCAAACAAGGTAAACTCAGAATGGGGCGGAATCAGCGGAAAAACTCTGGCAACTCGAATTACCAGAATAGATCAACTCCCCCAAGGAAAAATGGGGCAGATGTAATTGAAGACCCCCTCCACAAGCAAATGGCTGAAAT
>NW_003852570.1:2631167-2633087 GCF_000181295.1 Otolemur garnettii | reverse complement strand
AAAAAAAAAAAAGGTCATGAAATTTTCCACAGGAATTTGTTAAATTATATTTCACACATAAAATAGCTTTCAAAGTCTCAACACTTGGTTGTGATTTTTCTGATGTCCATACTCTATTTACCGTAGAAAAAAACGCATTTAGTTATTATTTTCCCCCATTGAATAGTCTTAGCACCCTTGTCAATAATCAATTGACCAAAGATGTATGGATCTACTTCTGTACTCTCAATTCTATCCTTTGGTCTATCCTTCCGCAAGTATCACACAGTCATGATTATTATAGATTTGTAATAACTTTTGGAATCAAGATATGAAGTCTTCCAACTTTGTTCTTCCTTTTTAAGATTTTTATTTAACCTCTTCTGTGCCTCTTGCATTTCCATATGAATTTCAGGATCAGGCCAGGTACAATGGCTCATGCCTGTCATCCTAGCACTCTGGGAGGCCGAGGCATGTGGATTGCCTGAGTTCAGGATTTTGACCCAGCATGAGCAAAAGTGAGACCTAAAAAATAGCCAGACTTTGTGGTGGGCACCTGTATTCCCAGCAACTTGACAGGCTGAGGCAAAAGGAACATTTGAGCCCAGGAGTTTTGTTTGCTGTAAGCTATGAAGCCACAGCACTTTACCAAGGGCAAAAAAGTGAAACCCTGTCTCAAAAAAGAAAAAGAGAGAGAGAGAGAGAATTTCAGGATCAGCTTGCCAATTTATACAAAGAAGTTACACAGAGATTTGATAGGGATTGTATTGTATTTATAGACCAATTTAAGGAGTACTACCATCTTAAGAATATTAAGTCTTATAATCCCTGCACATAGAAAGTTTTCTCATTTATTTAGATCTATTTTACTTTTTTTCAAACAGTCTTTTTAAAATTATTTTTTATTAAATCATAACTTTGTACATTTATGCATTTATACAGTTCAGGGTACTGCTTCAATATACAATGTGAAATGTTTACATTGAACTAAGTAACACGTCCATCACAATTATACTCATTTCTTAATAGTTTTGAAATGTACCATTGCATCATGTACATTAGGTGAGGTCCCCTCAAATACCCTCCCGCCTCCCATGTCCCCCCTCTCCTCCCCTGTCTCTCCTCTTCCCTTCTACTTTGTGGACTATACTTGTGTTTTGCCATTCATATGAGTATGTAGGTGATTATATATTGATTTCATAGTAGTATTGAATACTTTGGATACTTTTTTCTAATTCTTGAGATACTTTACTAAGAAGAATATGCTCCAGCTCCATCCAGGTAGTCATAAAAGATGTGAAATTTCCATCCTTTTTATGGCTGCATAGTATTCCATGGTGTACATATACCACGATTTGTTAATCCATTCATGGGTCAATGGGCACTTGGGCTGTTTCCATGTGTTGGCAATTATTAATTGGGCTGAAATAAATATTCTGGTGCAAATGCCTTTGTTATAAAATAATTTTTGATAATCTGGGTATGTACCTAGTAGAGGAATTGCAGGATCAAATGGTAGGTACTTTTAGTTCCTCGAGTGTTCTCCAAACTTCTTTCCAAAAAGGTCGTATTAGTTTGCATTCCCACCAGTGTTCCCTTCTGGTTCCCATCCAGGCCAATATTTGTATTATTGGGATTTTATAATGTGGGCTAATCTTACTGGAGTTAAATGATGTCTCAAAGTGGTTTTGATTTGCATTTCTCTGATGATTAAGGATGATGAACATTTTTCTCATGTGTTTGGAAGCCATGAGCCTATCTTCATCAAAGAAGTTTGTTATCAAACAAATAATACACCACGACCAAATGGGTTTTATCCCAGGATCTCAAGGATGGTTCAACATATGTAAATCTATAAATATAATTCATCACATAAACAAATTAAAAAACAAAGACCACATGATTCTCTCAATTGATGCAGAAAAAGCTTTTGATAACATC
>NW_003852570.1:2621155-2629122 GCF_000181295.1 Otolemur garnettii | reverse complement strand
AGGGGGATTGGAGGGATCACTTCTGAGGTTTATCTTACAGGGGTACAAGTGAATCTAAGAGTAGAATGTGAACATTTTAAAACAATAACTGAGAAAATGACATGAAGGCTCTGTTGACCAGTTTGATGGAAGTATTTCAGATTGCATGTGTAAACCCCACACTGTACCCCAGAAGTGCATTAATGTACATAGTTACCATTCAATAATAATAAAAAAAAATCTCCTGGGGCTGACAGCGGTGGCTCACATCTATAAGTCTAGCACTCTGGAAGTCCAAGGAGGGAAGATTGCTTGAGATTAGGAGTTTGAGACCAGCCTGAGCAAGAGCGAGATCCGTCTGTACTAGAAATAGAACTAGCTGGGTGTTATGGCAGGTGCCTATAGTCCCCCATTCCTTGAGAGGCTGAGGTAAGAGTTTGAGGATGCTGTGAGCTATGATGATGCCATGGTACTTTACCCAGGGTGACAGAGTGAGACTCCGAAATACAAAAAAATTTAAAAAATAATAAAAAAATCACCTCAAACAACAACAACAACAAAAAAGAAGAAGTTTCTGTTTAAGTCTCTTGCCCACATAGAAATGGGATTATTTATTCTTTTCTTATTGATTAGTTTGAGTTCTCTATAGATTTTAGTTATGAAACCATTGTCAGAAGCATAACCTGCAAAAACCTTCTCCCATTCTGAAGATTGTCTGTTTGCTTTACTTACTGTGCTCTTAGTTGTTTAAAAGCTTTTCAGTTTGATCAGATCCCAGTAATGTATTTTTGGTGTTGTTTCAAGTGCCCAGATGGTCATCCTCATAAAGTATTCTCCTTGATAATTTGTGTCTTCATTATCATTTTGTTCCAAAAATGTGGTGATTTCCTTCTTAATCTCGTCTTTGACCCAGCTATCATTCAGCCTAAGATTATTTACCTTCCATAACTTTTTCTGAGTGTGAACATTCCCATTGCTGTTAAGTTCAGCTTCTATTCCATGGTGGTCCAAGAAGTTACAAGGAATAATTTCTATACTTTTAAATTTTCTGAGGTTAGACTTGTATCAAAGGATATAATCTATTTTGGAGGATGACCCATAGGCTAATGAGAAGAATGTATATTCAGTTTTATTAGGGTGAAATGTTCTGTAGAGGTCTGCAAAGTCCATTTGTTTTAGGGTCAGGTTTATTTATTTAGTTTCTTCTTAGAGGATCTATCCAAAACTGTCAAAGAGGTGTTAAAATCTCCAACTATTATAGTTCAGGAAGATATCAAGTTATTCATATCCATTAGGGTTGCTTTATGAATTGAGCAGCATTCTGGTAGGGTGCATAAATGTTAATTATCAAAATCTCTTCCTGCTGGTTGTTTCCCTTGACAAATATGTAGTGAACTTCCTTATCTTTCTTTATCTTTGTTGGTTTAAAGCCAATTGTATCTGCTACTAAAATTGCAACCCCTGCTTTTTTTCGGATTTCCATTTGCCTGTATTATACAAGTCCATCCCTTCAACCTGAGTCTATTTTTATCCTTTAAGGTAAGGTGAGATCATTATATACACCAGATGTCTGTTCTGAGTTTATGTATCCAGTCAGCCAGCCTGTGCCTCTTTAGAGGACAATTTAAACCATTCACATTAATTGAGAGAATTGATAAACCTGGTTTTGTTTTGGATGTCATGATTTTTGGATGTACAGTGGACATTTTTAATCCTTTCACCACTGTGGAAGTTGGGTTTTGTTCAAAAATTTCTGGATGAGTTTTCTTTGGCGGTAGAGCATTGCGCTGGTCATTGTGGAGGATGGGTCTGAGAATATCCTGGAGACCTGGTTTAGTTATAGCAAAATTTTTCAATGTGTCTATGTCATTAAAGAATTTGATTTCTCCATTGCAAATGAAACTTAGTTTAGCTGGATACAGGATCCTGGGATGAAAGTTGTTTTGTTTTAGGGGACTGAAGGTCAATGACCATCTTCTTCTGGCTTGAAACGTTTTGGCTGAGAGATCTGAAGTTATTCTGATATTTCTCCCTTTGTAGGTGATGCTTTCCTTACATCTGGCTGCTTGCAGAATTTTCTCCTTCATCTTCACTTTGGCAAAGTTAATCACAATGTGTCTAGTAGATGCTTTATTTGGATTGAGTCTAGCTGGGGTTCTGAAGCTATCTGCTGTCAAAAGTTCTGTATCTTTTGAAATGCTTGAGAAATTCTCCTCCAAACTCTCTTGGAGTATAGCAAATATACCTTTAGGATCATCTTCTCCTCCTTTAGGAATTCCTATAGGATGAATGTTTGTTCTTTTGGAGTGATCCCACAACTCTCTCAGAGAATGATCTGTTTTTGCTTTCCATTTGTCTGCCTCTTTGATTGTTTGGGAATGTTCAAGTTTTGTCTTCAGTTTCAGAAATCCTTTCTTCTGCTTGGTCAGCTCTATTACTGAGGTATCCTACTGTATTTTGGAGCTCCTCGATTAACTTTCATTTCCTTGAGCTCTGCTATCTCTTTTTTCATTATGTCCATATCTTTGGTGACTTGGGCTTTGAATTCATTGATTTCTTGAGACAATTTTAGAACTACTATTTGGAATTCAATTTCCATCATTTCTTTCATTCTATTTATCTTATTTGCAATCTATAATCTGAATTTAATTTCTAACATTGCTGACATTTATCTATGCATAGCTTCTTCAGTTGTATCTCCTTTATCATTTCTTGGGGGGGTTCATCTACTCTGGTTATTCTTGTTGCCATAGTTCTTCTGTTGGGTCTGCACCATGTTTATTTTCTAATGTTTTGTTCTTAGAACTGGTAGTGTGAGATTGAATTGGGGTTCCCAGGTAGTAGAAATAGCCCCTTACCAAAGCTCTAGGCTTTGTAATTGTAACTTATCTCCTACAACCTTACAAAGGCCTCTTTCAGAGTTTTGGCCAGAGACTCTGAGGACCTACTTGGTGAGATAGCACAAGCTAGCTCTGTTTTGATATTTGCCAGCCTCTACCTTATCCTAAGAAACCACAGTATTAAATTTAAATCTCAACTGTGAAGAGATACAGACAGCTGTGGCGCCCAACCTCCACCCTTCAGTTATTTTCCGCTACAGAACTTTGAAGGTCAACCTCAGAATGTCCCTGAGTGGACAGCCCCAGACATGAGTTCCAACCAAATTGTCTCAGGTAGTACAAACCCTGCCCAACAAAGAAGGATTCAAGGGTCTCCAATAGCAAAATTGGAGACAGGGATCCACACTCCCACCCACCAGACTCAGTCCATACTATTGTCTCATTCTCTGCTCACAGGCTCAGCTGGGACCAGGAGCAACACCCCTGCCCACTGGTCTCAGTACACACACAGCTAGCCTATGCTTGCCAGACCAGTTGGAGTCAGGGGACCACGCCCCTCCCTGCCAGTCTCAGTTCACTGTCTGGAAAGCCTCTGTTTGCAGGCTCTGTTGGAGTCAGGGCACCGAGAATGCCCTCCTGTCTCAGTCCACACACAGCTAGGCTCTGCTTGACAGACCAGTTGGAGTCAGGAAACCATGCCCTCACCTGCCAGTCTCAGTCCACTGCCTGGCAAGCCTCCGTTTGCAGGTTCTGTTGGAGTCAGGGCACTGGGCTTGTCCTCCTGTCTCAGTCCACACACAGCTAGCCTCTGCTTGCCAGACCAGTTGGAGTCCAGACCATGTCCCCGCCTGCCAGTCTCAGTCCACTGTCCTCTGTTCACAGGCTCTGTTAGAGTCAGAGCACCATACTCTGCCCACAGGTCTCACTCCTCACCTGGTAAGCCTCTGCTCACCAGCCCCACTGGAGGCAGTGGACCACGCCCTAGCCCTCAGGTCTTGGTTCACACCCAGTAAGCCACTGCTTGAGGGTTCTGTTGGAATCAGGGGACCATGCCCTTGCTCTCAGGTCGCAGTCCACACCTATCAAGACTCTGCTCGCAGGCCCAGCAGGAGCTGGGGTCCAGCCCTGTTTGCTGAACTCAGTCCACACAGGGCACCCACTCTCCTACTGTGGGTGCCATCAGAGTCAGAGGTTCCGCACCCCGTCCTGCCAGACACAGCCCGAACTGAGGGTCAACACTAGCACTGGCCAGCACAGTCATAACCAGGGGACTGATCCTTCTCCTGCTGAGTGTCCCTTTCTCCTACACCCTTTTTCTTCCTCATTGGTCACAGATTCCGTTCTGATGGGTAGTGATTCACACTATGCCCAGATCTCTCAGGAAAAGACCAAACACTCTATGCTCTGCAGAGGGCAGAACTTCAGAACACCATGCAAGGGGAAAAGGATGGAGTGGGAGTTTGGACTTATAGGGAAAAATATCTGTTCAATTTTATGCCTGGAAGCATGGTGTCTAGGTTTATAAGTGGGACCCCTTCCCCACCCCCCAGAGAAAGAGACCTGGAGTTTAGCAGCTCTCTCAAGTGAGGTAAAATGAGAAAATTTTTGTTCCCTGTTCATTCACAGATAGCCTGCAGCAGACCTCCTGCTTAGGGGAGGGGTCTCCCATCCTTTAGTCAATAGGCTTTGTACCTGTAATTTGTTTTCTTGAATGCTCTTCCTTGGAGTTACAGCTTGCCAAACTTCTTTCTTGGCTCTGTACCCAATCTTTGGCTTCATAGAGTCCGATTCTGTCCAGTTTTTCTTCCTCTGCTCAGGAGCCTTTGCCAAGGGTTGCTACCAGTCAGCCATCTTCCCAGAATTCCCCCTAGTCCCCTGTTCAAACAGTCTTTAAGACTCATTCTTCTTCTCTTCTTAAATTGTTCCTCCCTCCCTGAAATCTATGTCCTTTTGTAGCATCCTTCCAACTCTTCACAAAGCCTTTGTACTTTCAACATGTTCACGTTTCTCTAGTTCTTGAAGATCTTCCTAAATATACAATTAAGGGATGAAAGCAAAGAACTTTGTCTAAATATAAAGACTAGTAAAATAAAAATTTTTTAAATATGTTTAAATATTTTCACCAAGTGAAGAAGGTTTTATCCTTAACATGTTATATATGGGGCCCATACATATCTATAATAAAAACACCAAGCCTCCAATACAATATGGGCAAGGAACATAAATAGACAATTCAAAAAAGAAGATATACAACTTGTAAAAAAGAACATAAACAATGTACATCAAACTCAAAAAGTAATTAATAAAATACAAAAAAAAGGAATATATTTTTATCAGATTGACAATCTTTTAAAAATAATAAAACTTCTGATCCCTCCCCATGTCACACACACACACACACACATATATATATATATAAAGAGAGAGAGAGAGAGAAAGAGAGAGAGAGAGAGAGTTTTTAATTTTTAAGCTAGAATACTACAGTGTCCCTAATTGCTGTTGACAGATATTTTAGTTGGGATCCTTAGGCAGCTCCCAGGAAGCAGTTTTGGGCCTAGAAGGTAGAGCCTGGACCACCCAAGTAGCACACCTATGTGCTGACAATAGTGCTATTCGACTGGCTCTGGGGGTGTCTGGATGTTCAGTCAGATCAACTGATGATAGCACCAACTTCCCTGAAGCCCAGAGTTCTCCACATTCCTTCTCTTACTTGCTAGTGCCAAGCTGCAACTCCTTGTTCCTCCAGCTGCTCAGTGGGTATTAGTTCCATTTGGCTGCCTATATTAGGACCAATTAGAAGCCCACTCTGAGGCACAGATGTCAAGTTCAGAGGCCCCAGAATGTGGAGCTCAACCCAACCCTTCCAAGACCTGCCAGAGCAAAGAAGTTGCTTACTACATAATTAGCCTACTCAACAGGGATTTGGGGGTGTTTGGATACTAAAACAGGCTGTTTGACACCAATTTCAAGGACCACAGGGTGTGTACCTTAGAATAAATGGGCTTAGCAGACATATACAGAACACGCCACTCCAATAATACTGAGTGTACATACTTCTCATGAATTATTCTCCAACATTGATCATAACTTAGGGCACAAAACAAATTGCAACAAATTTAAAAGAATAGGAATTATACCCTGTATATTTTCATACCATAATGGAATAAAAGTAGAACTCAACTCTAGAAAAATCTTCATCCCCACACAAAGTCATGGAAACCAAATATCCTTATGTTGAACAACAGCTGTGTCAAGAAGATAAAGAAGGAAATCACTAATTCCTTGAATAATATGATAATGAGGCCACAGGCTATCAAAACCTGTGGTTTACTACAAAGGTGGTCCTAAGAGCTAAATTTATCACATTAAATGCCCACATGCAAAAAACAGAAAGCAAAAATCAATAACCTAATGACACATCTCAAAGAAATTAAAAAGGAAAGGCAATCCAGTCTTAAACCTAACAGAAGAAACTAAATAACCAAAATTACATGAGAATTAAATGAAATTGAGATGAGAAGAACCATTTGGAAGATTAATGAAAGAAAATGTTGGTACTTTGAAAAGATTAATAAAATCAACAGACTGTTGGCCAGAATCAATAGAAACTGAAAAGTAACATCTCTAATAACTTCAATCAGAAATGATAGAAGTGGAAATAACAACAGATGCCATGGAGATACAAAAAATCATCACTGATTACTACAAAATTTCTATGCTCAAAAATTTAAAAATGGGGAGAAAATGAATCAATATCTGGAATCACATCACCTCCCTAAACAACCAGAAAGAATCAGAACTTTTGAACAGACCAATAATGAGCAACAAAATTTCAACAACAATTAAAAATCTTCCAACAATAAAAGTCCTCAAACAGATGGTTTCCCATCAGAATTCTACCAAACCTTCAAAGAATCACTCATATCTATATTATAGAATCTATTCCAAAATATTGAGAAGTACAGGAAGCTTTCCACCTACTTCTGCAAAGCAAATACAACCCTGATACCAAAACCAGGAAAGGATACAACCTTGTCTGGTTCCAGTTCTAAGTGGAAAAGCTTTCAGTTTTATACCCTTCAGTATGATATTGACTATGGGTTCTTCATAGATAGCTTCTATCAGTTCACTTCAATCACATCAATTCCCTGAACAACCAGAAAGTATCAGAACTTTTGAACAGACCAATATCAAGCACCAAAATTTCAACAAAAATTAGAAGGCTTCCAACATAGGTGGCACCTGTGGCTCAGTGGGTAGGGCACCGGCCCCATATACCAAGGATGGTAGGTTCAAACCTGGCTCTTCCCAAACTGCAATAAAAAAATAGCCAGGCATTGTGGTAGGCACCTGTAGTCCCAGCTACTTGGGAGGCTGAGGCAAGAGAATCACCTCCGTCTAGGAGTTGGAGGTTGCTGTGTGCTGTGACACCATGGCACTCTACTGAGGGCAATGAAGTGAGACTCTATCTTTAAAAAAAAATAAAAAGCTTCCAAAAAAAAAAGTCCTAGAACAGATGGTTTCTACGAACCAATATCATTAATGAACATCGACACAAAATAATAAAATCTTAGCAAACAGAATATAAGTACACATTTTAAAAATTGTACATCACTTAGGTGAGCTTTATCCCAGGGATACAAGGTTGGTTCAACATACACAAATCCACACATTTAATTCACCATTTAAATAGAAGCAAAAACAAAGACTATATGATCCTTTCAATTGATGCAGAAAAAGAATTCAACAAAATTCAGCATCTTTTTTTTCTGACAAGAGCATTTAAGAAAATAGGCATAGATAGGAGTTTTCCCAAAATGATGGAAGCCATCTATGACCAATCCATAGCCAATATACTACTGAAGGGAGTAAAACTGAAAGCTTTTCTACTTAGAACTGGAACCAGACAATGATGTCCACTATTGCCACCACTATTTAACATAGTGCTAGAAGTTCTAGCCAATGCAATCAGGCAAGAGAAGGATACCAAAGGTATTCAAATGGGGTCAGAGGAGGTCAAACTTTTGCTCTTTGTTGGTAATATAATCTTTTACTTAGAAAACTTCTGGGACTCGGGGGTGGAGCCAAGATGGCAAACTGCAGCCAGCTTTTTACAGAAGCTCCCGTCCAGAAGGAGGCTGAAAGGAC
>NW_003852570.1:2578009-2613573 GCF_000181295.1 Otolemur garnettii | reverse complement strand
GTGGAGGGAGGGGGTTTGGAGGGATCACTTCTGAGGTTTATCTTATAGGGGTACAAGTGAATCTTTCTAAGAGTAGAATGTGAACGTTTTAAAACAGTAACTGAGAAAATGACATGAAGGCTGTGTTGACCAGTTTGATGGAAGTATTTCAGATTACATGTGAAAACCCCACACTGTACCCCAGAAGCGCATTAATGTACATAGCTACCATTCAATAAAAAAAATAAAAAATAAAAAATAAAAAAAAAAGATACTTCAGAGACTCAACCACAAAGACTCTTGGAAGTGATCAAGAAATACAGTAACATCTTAGGATATAAAATAAATGCCCACAAATCAGCAGTTTTCATATATGCCAATAACAGTTAAGCTGATAATAAAATCAAAAACATAATGACCTTCACAGTAGCTTTAAAGAAAATGAAATAGCTTAGAATATACCTAACAAAGGATGTGAAAGATCTCTACAGAGAAAACTAAGATACCCTGAGAAAAGAAGTAGGAGAAGATGTTAACAAATAGAAGAACATGTCATGCTAATGGCTCGGAAGAATCAACATTGCTAAAATGTCCATACTACCCAAAGAAATCTACTGATTTAATGCAATCCCCATCAAAGCACCAAGATCATACTTCAAAAAATGTGGGGAAAAATAGTTTTTTCATATAGAACATGAAAAAAAAATAGCCAATGCAATTCTGAGAAATATAAAGAAATCTGGAAGTATCATGTTACCAGACTTCAAGTTACACTATAAGTCTATAGTGATCAAAAGAGCATGGTACTGACACAAAAGTAGAGACATAGATTTTGGAATAGATAGAGAACACAGAGATGAAACCAGCCACATATCATCATCTGATCTTTGATAAACCAAACAAAAGCATACACTGGGGAAAAGCATCTCTATTTAATAAATGATGCTTGGGAGAGCAGGTCAGCCACATTAAAAGACTAAAACTTGACCTGCACCTCTCACCACTTACGAAAAATAACTCACTCTGGATAACAGATTTAAATTTAAGAAACAAAAAGATAAAAACTCCCAAAGAAAGTGTGGGAAAAGTCTTGACAATATTGTCCTGGGAAAAGATTTTATGAAGAAGATCCCTTTGGCAATTGCAGCAACACCAAAAGTAAATAAATGGGACATGATCAAGCTAAAAAAGCTTCTGCACAGCTAAGAGCACAAGAACTAAAGGAAACAGACAACCTTCAGAATAGGAAAAGGTATTTGTATGTTATTAATCTAACAAAGGCCTAATAACCAGAACCTACAGAGAACTCAAACTAATGAACAAGAAAAGAGCAAACAATCCCATTTATAAGTGGGCAAGAGACATGAACAGAGCCGTTTCCCAAGAAGACAAACAAATAACCAACAAACACATGAAAAAATGCTCATCATCCCTAATTATCAGAGAAATGCAAGTCAAAATCACCTTGATATATCACCTAACCCCAGTGAGAATAACCCACATCACAAAATCCCAAAGCCCCAAATGCAAGCATGGGCATGGAGAGAAGGGAACACTTATACACAATTGGGGGCATTGCAAACAGCCTTTTTGGAAAGAAGTATGGAGAATCTTCAAAGAGCTAAAAGTAGACCTTTTGTTTGATCTTACAATGTCATTACTAGGTTATCTACCCAGAAGAAAAACTAATCATTTTACGATAAAGACATTTGCACTAGGATGTTTATTGTACCTCAATTCACAATCACCACAATGTGGAAGCAATCAAGTGTTCATCAACTCAGGAATGGATAAATAAATTGTGGTGTATGTATACCCTGGAATATTATTTAGCTATAAAGAAAGATGAAGGCTTTACATCTTTTATATTTACCTGGATGGATTTAGAGAACATCCTCCTAAGTAAAGTATCACAAGAATGGAAAAGCAAGCATCTAATGTACTCAATACTGATATGAACTACTAGATGAACAAAAATATGCTTGTTGTAATCCAGCCCGTTCCCATACCCTGCCCCCAGGATGGCAGAGAACATGCTTCTCAGCCCATTCCCAGGCCCCCTCCTTTTCCCTAGGGTCACCAGGAACAGATTTCAGAACAAGAACTCAAACTGTAACCATTGTTACCCAAACTGTAACTATTGCTATCTGAACTGTAACCATTGCTACTGTAACCACTGCCACCCAAGCTGTAACCATTAATACTTAAACTGTAAACCCAAACTGTAACCCTGCCGACGATGCCCTGCCAATGGCAACGTTCCTTGTACACAGAAAAGGGTATAAAAGATAAAAAACCCTGCACTTTGGGGCCTCTTGTCTTAGGACAACGGCCTCCTGCGTAGGTGTAAATAAATTACCAATTATTTACATCAGAGTGGGTCCAAGTCCATTTTATTCCAAGTCCTTTAAGTTATTTCATCTGGAGGCCCCCGCGAGATCCTCACCCTTGGACCCCTGCCTAGACCCATTACCATCTGACAGCTCCAGGGGAAGGCATCAGAGAAGATGTTCCTCTGCCCTGGAGTGCTCAGCCGTGTAAAAAAACTCGGGTAACAGGTTTCCAAATTTTCCCTTTTGGTAATTTAATTCTGGCACTTTAAATAAGTCTGTCTGGGTCTCTAGAGAATCTGGGGGAACAATAGGCTAGGCTACACACAGCCCAAGAACCTGTTTCTGAGACGGGGGAGATGTCTCCTTGTCTCTCTGGGTTGTTTGTTTTTATGTTGCCATGTTTGAAGCTCCTTATTAAACTGTTTTGATATTAGCAATCTCTTGGACTGTTTGGATTTGCAGGCTAGTCCTGTTCTGGTAAACTGCAGTCTTTTATTGGGTTGTCTTGTTTTTTGCAGTCAACTGTGCCGGCTCTGGTTTGTGTGTCTTTTGTATGTTTTAAATTTTGTATAAGTGAGTGAGTAAAAGAGTTAAATGTGACTCTGCATCTGACTAATTTCTGCCTGTTGAATTCCATTTGTATTTTCTGTCCTGTCCACTTGTCATGTTATAATGTTTGTATTGTAGTCTTTTTGTCCACTTAGTAATTTGTTCAAAATAAAACAGGGTAATTTTTGAAAATGCTCTTTCAGTGACTTTTTAATTTCAGCCAAATCCACCAAGAACAACAGTAAGGAAGTGCATATTTTCTGTAAATAAAACTAACCAGCTTAACAAAGAGAAACTAGAAATTCCAGATTTTCAACATTGAGAAGCAGGCACCTACTTGGCAAATATTAACTTGAGTCTACAAATCATGCAGGGGAGGGAGGGTAAAAGGTAGAATCTATGCCACAAAAAAAAGTTGCAGTTTAACTGTTCACTATCCTTGATACTGGGCATCACTTTTGTTTCTATATGTTATTTACTTCCTGGTATGTTAAAAATCCTCTCTTTCCAGCAATTAAAGAGTTAATACAAAGTTTGTTAAATCAACTAAAAAAAAAAAAAACACTGTGGTTACTAAGTTACAAGTAGCTTTGAGATAAGGTGCCAGCTCTCAGCAGGAAACTTAAGATCAATTACTCACTTGGGACTAAAAAAAAAAAAAACAGTCCTCTTTCCTTTTTAAAATAGCAACCTGACATCACTCTGGTTGGTATATATTCTACTGATCTTCAGGTGATCTCTGGTCTCTGAGGGGGGCAAGCTGTAATCCTTTTGAGGGAACACACCACCTGAAAAACATCCCAGGGCCCCTAAAAAGGGGCCACAGAGGTAAACCATTTTAAAATCTATTTTAACTGGTGTCTACAAATATTAATTAACTATTAATAATATTGTTATGCTTATTTGTTATGAATTGCTATGAAAACATGTAACTGTTAAAATCATTTATTGTAAGACCCTTAAAAACCTCCAAGAAAAGACCAAAGAAACAATAACTTTAAACAGGGACCTCAGGTGGCCAGGCTGTCAACACCCATCACCAGAAACATCATTAAAATAAAAGCAGAGTCCAATCAACCCCCAGGGTGTTAGATCACTCAGAGGCCTGTTGAAAAGTGTATAAAAATGTGTTTTGGTCCTGATTCTAAGCGTACATGAGTGTAAAAGTAAATGTAAACTATTACACTTTGTTAATGGATCTGATCATTTGTTCCGTGTTTATTAAAAGATTAGTCTTGGCCTGAAACAAACAGTCTTAAAAACATTTGTGAGTAGATTACAGATCTTTTCTTTCAAGGGACTCTTCAAGACTTTACTCCTTCTGAAACTGCCTTATTTACTTATTTACACCCCTCACCATCTGGTGCCTCTTTAGCCTGGAAGTCATTGGTCTCTTCACCTTTATTATTGGTATTAAACTTGGCATCCCCTTAATTCTTTGATGCCCCATCATCATTAAACTTTTAGACCCCTCCTTTTTCTGTTTAACATTTTCCTGATTGTAATACTTTTAGTTGCCATCAGTCAAAATAAAATAATTGGGTAAATTTATAAACCAGAATTCCCACCCCGTTAACTTGTTAGTACATTTATTTTGTCATCCAATCACATTCTGTGTTATGAAGGCAACAAAGTTACCACTGGCAACAGCAGCAACAAATGGCTAAAAATTCAAACATAGTAAGAGGGGGTTTGATTCTTTTCACTGCCTACTTTCCCACTTCACTGCCTCTATATCCCCTCCTGGGACCATCCTCAGCCAGTATATCTGCCTCAACAAGTGGCAGCTGCCAACAAAAAGCATTAAAACAAATAATACTGGGTTAATAAATTGCCTCATTCGTAAATGAAAACATACCTTTACAAACTAAATGGGTATTCTAACAAATAAATAAACACAGCCACATACCTTAAACAGGGTTATTAGATCTTTGCAGTTTTTATCTGGGAAAAATTAGGGTGTGTACTCCCTACTCAGAGTGAAGCCTACCAAAATGTTTAAAACTACTTTATTTATAACCTTACTTGGGCTCAAAGAGTATATGACCTGCAATGTATTTATACCTAGAAATAAAAATCTGATTTCTGAGCTTACCTGAACACAAAAAATAAAATCTAGCTCTGATTTTAAAAATCCTGTATCAATGTTATATTTCACAAATGTCTCTCATTTGTAAAATGTAATAGTTTAGTTGCCTAAAAAAAGGAGCTGGGTCTTTATCAGAGAAAAATTCTTACCTTCTAAAACTTTCTAATTATCATTTTAGTGAGTAAATAGTTAACTGTAATCCTGTTTTGTAAAAAGTGGATTTTAAAGAGTAAGAAAATTAGACAGAAAAAAAATAACATTGTATAAAAAAGAATATTGTGTAATAAATTTATCCTGAAACAGAATAGTTATTTAAAAAGTGAGAGGCAAGATAAAAGTTTTAAAAGATTTAAAATATTTGTAGATTGCCTGTACAAGTTAAATAAAGCTCTCAAAAAGATTTTGTAAGAAAGTTTACATGTAATCCAGTTAACTATGTATTTCCTTCAAAATATTTTATCTTAAACAAATATTTTAACCTTTGATATTTGTCAAAACTTCCAAAGTAAAAACTCTAAATTTAGGGCTTGGTGCCCATAGCATAGTAGTTGTGGCACCAGCCATATGAACAGAGACTGACAGGTTCCGAACCTGAGAAAAACAAATTAGACTTGTTTAATTTGTTAAAAGCATATAAAAAGCATGGTCAAATATAAAATGGTAATTAGTTTTGTGTGAATTATAATTACATATATGTTTCAATATTGTAAAACATCACTCTGTCCTAACATATACTGTCATTAATAATTTTAATTCATCTAAAAAATGTTTTTTATGTACCTAAGTTCAAAGTTAAAAAAAAAAAAACTTGTTAACATGTCTATGAATATTGCTAACCTAACTTCAAACAGAACAGAAATCAGTTACATGGAACTGGGCTAGTTTGTTATAACTTTTTAAATATTGTTGGTTCTTTCTGTGTTTTGTTTTAGCTATTTGTAACTTTTCAAACAATGTATGTACTTACAAGAAAAATTTAAAACATGTAATTCTCTCTCTCCTTTATTTCTCCAGAATTTAAAAACCATTTGCAAGTGTTTTTAATTTCTAACAATACAGTTATTTGCATACATTCAATAAGAATCTATTTTGTACTATAAGACATGATAAAAACACTGGTTATTTTACCAAGGCTTTGACTGAAATAATGTTTCCAGAAATGTCCAGACTGTGTTAAGGGATTAAAGTTAACTTTGTAAAGCCAATAAAAAGCCCTCTGAAAAACTGTCCAGATACCCATCAGTAACATTCCTGATCTATAGTAAGTAATGAAAATAACTTCCTGACAGGTCTGGAAGTCGAAATATACTTGAGACCCTCAAGAAAAAAAAATTTACCCAATACATACAGATAGCTAATGGCACAGATGAAACCTGGACTTGTGAAAAACTTCAAGTCCAACTAAAATCCCATACAAAGAATTCCAGCAAAACCAATTTTAAAAAGAACCTAGATAACTAATCATTAATTACTCTTACTGCACTCTATGCAAATAATCAAATCCAGTATATTGTAAACACTGTTTATTTTAACAACTGCTTTAGTGGAGAAAAAATTAGAGAAAAAAATAATTCAAAAATGGCTATAGCCCACTTGTATTATTAAATCCCAGCCTTGTCTGTATCGTTAACTCATAAAACATAACTGTTTTACTAAACTAATCTGTTAAATGGAACTCAGAAACTAACCAAAAATATTACAGAACAATGTACATAAACAAAGCCATAAAAACAGGAATTAATAAACTCTGCCAGAAAACAAAACTTAATTAAATACAGGCCTTGCAACTAGTGTTGTTTATAAAAACCTCTGTCAATTCTCTACAATCTAGCATAAATGCCCCCCCAAAAACTGGAAAGTAGCAAGAAAAATCTTCACTGAACCAATTAAACATGTTTTGTTTACACCATCATCTTAACCACATGCACAGCAATGTGAAAATGAAAAAAATGCTCACCTGGAGTCATCACAGCTGGTTAAATAACACTTCACTACCCCTTGGCTTTTAAGATAGTCAACATGCCCTGCTCCTGCCACATACTGGAAGCTGGCTGGTCAATGCACGCTGAAGCCTGAAGAAACTCCTCAAAAAACTTATCTTAATTGAACTTTAAACTTTAAGGAGGGGGAGAATGTCACAGGAAAAAATAGGACCCCTTTCTTCAGATAAATTAAAAATTGAATTTCCCAAGAAGAGAAGTGGAAAATGTTGTAACCCAGCCCGTTCCCATGCTCCCCCCACCCCAGGATGGCAGAGAACGTGCTTCTCAGCTCATTCCGAGGCTCCCTCCTTCCCCCCTAGGGTTGCCAGGAACAGACTTCAGAACAAGAACCCAAACTGTAACTATTGTTACCCAAACCATAACTACTGCTATCTGAACTGTAACCATTGCTACCGTAACCACTGCCACCCAAGTTGTAACCATTGATACGTAAATTGTAAACCCAAACTGTAACCCTGCCAATGGTGCCCTGCCATCAGAAACATTCCTTGTACACAGAAAGGGGTATAAAAGACAAAAATCCTACACTTCGGGGCCGCTTGTCTTAGGACAACGGCCCCCTGTGCAGGTGTGAATAAATCACCAATTATTTACACCAGAGTGAGTCCAAATCCATTTTTTTCCCAAGTTCTTTAAGTTATTTCATGCTCACACAAGAAAAAAAAAACAAGTAACCATAGAAGTGGTGGAGGTAGGGGGAGAAGGGAGGAGGAAGATTTGGTAAGCTCGCACTTAATGGGTGCAATGTAGAGGTAAATGCCATAGCTCTTGGGTAAAAGGCTCAACTACAACTAGTATGTTACCTAACAAACACAGTATAACCTCACAATTTGTACCCATATATTATTTTTAAATTTTTAAAAAAGAATAATACTCAAAATCAATGGAGGTGCATAGAACTAGTGAGAACCATATACCACTACTGGGAGAATACTGATGATGTATGTTGGTAATATAAATCAAGAACCTTAAAAATGATCATACTTTTGACCAAGTAAATCCTCTTCTAAGAATGCAAATACTTATTCACAAAGATGCTTATTGCAGCATTATATATAAAAAAAAAATAAATTTCAACAATATAAGAAAACTGTAACTTATGGTACATCACTATAATCAAATATTATACAAGTTATTTTTATTAAATCATTGCTGTGTACATTAATGCAATCTTAGGGTACACTGTACTCATTTTATATACAATTTAAAATATTTTCATCAAACTAGTTAACATGGCCTTCATGTCATTTTCTTAGTTATTATGTTAAGACATTTATATTCTACATTTAGTAAGTTTCACATGTACCCTTGTAAGATGCACCGTAGGTGTGGTTCCACCAATTACCCTCCCTCCACTCATCCTCTCCCCTCCCCTCCCATACCTTTCCCCTTTCCCCATATTCTTGGGCTATAATTGGGTTATAGGTTTCCTATGAAAGCTATAAGTTAGATTCATAGTAGGACTTAGTACACTGGATAATTATTCTTCAATTCTTGAGATACTTTGTCAAGAAGAATATGTTCCAGCTTCATCCATGTAAACATGAAAGAGGTAAGTCTCCATCTTTCTTTAAGTCTACATAATATTCCACAGTGTACATATACCACAATTGATTGATCCATTCCTGGGTCAATGGGCACTTGGGCTTCTTCCATGACTTAAAAATTATGAATTGGGCTGCAATAAACATTCTGGTACAAATATCTTTGTTGTAGTGTGATTTTTGGTCTTCTGGATATATACCTAGTAGAAGAATTATAGAATCAAATGGCAGGTGTATTTTTAGTTCTCTAAGTGTTCTCCAGATGTATTTCCAAAAGAAACGTATTAGTTTGCAATCCCACCAGCAGTGTAGAAGTGTTCTTTTTTTTCCACAACCATCCCAGCATCTGTGATTTGGGATTTTGTGATATGGGCTAATCTTACTGGTATAAGATGATATCTAAAAGTAGTTTTGCCATAAAATTTGCCATAAAATTGGTCACCATTTTAAGGTGACCAATTCAGTGGTTTTTAATATATTGTGCATTCACAAGGTATGCAGCCATCACTACTAATTCTAGAACATTTCATCACCCCAAAAGGGAAACCCCATAGTGGCCCAGTATGGTAGCTTATGCCTATAATACTAGCACTCTGAGAGACCAACGTGAGAGGATTGCTCTCAGGAATTTGAGAGAGCAAATTAGCACCTCAGGAATTTGAGAGAGCAAATTAGCAAGAGCAAAACTCTGTCTCTACTAAAAATGGAAAAATTAGCCAGGCGTGGTGGTGCACACCTGCTACGCAGGAGGCTGAGGCAAAAGGATCACTTGAGCCCAGGATTTTGAAGTTGCTGCGAGCTATGATGCAATGGCACTCTGCCTGGGGCAACAGAATGATACTCTCTCCCAAAAAAAGAAAGAAACCCCACACCCATTAGCAGACCTTCATCATTCCCCCCACATTCCCACCCTTTTTAGCAACCACTGATCAACTTTCAGCCTACTGTCATTCTCCATGTAGAGGTGAGTAAATACGATCTAGAAATTCTAGTGGTTTTCTTTCTTTCTTTCTTTCTTTCTTTCTTTCTTTCTTTCTTTCTTTCTTTCTTTCTTTTTTTTCTTACAATGATAATAATAATAAATTTAATGCTTATTTGTTGCTCAAATTCAAGCTCCGACATTCTCCTAATGAAACCTAAAACATGCAACAACAATAATGAACACCAGTGAGCAAGACACTATCACACATCTAGAAGAATACAGCTGTGAGATGCAGATATACCAAGGTTATGAAACCTTACTAAGTTGTTTTTTGTAGTGCTGCCAATGTCAGTACACAGTGGCGAGTTTGCAAACATGGTTTTCAGAACATGTGTAATATACTTTTTTTTTTTTTTTTTTTGGCCAAGGCCAGATTTGAACCCATCACCTCCAGTATATGGGGCCCTACTCCTCTGAGCCACAGGCACCACCCTGTAATGTCCATTTTTGTCTATCTTTACTTTGCTTCTTAAAATCAATGGTATCTGCAATGATAACTGCAACTTCCAGTTTCTTTGGGTTTTCAATAGTATAAAATATTGTTCTCCAACCTTTTACCCTGAGTGTGGTTTCTTCATGGAGGTTAGATGCATTTTTTGAAGATAGAGGCTACTCAGCTTGACTTCTTTTTCATCAATCAGCCACCCTGAGTCTTTTCGGGGGGGGGGTTCAAACTGTTCACTTTTTTTTTATTAAATCATAGCTGTGTACATTAATACTGTGATGAGGTACAGTGTGCTGTTTTTATATACAATTTGAAATATTTTCATCAAACTGGTTAACACAGCCCTCATGTCATTTTCTTAGTTATTGTGTTAAAACATTTATATTCTACATTTAGAAAGATTCACATGTACCCTTATAAGATGAACCTAACAGAGGAATTACAGGATCAAATGTCAGGTCTATTTTTAGTTCTCTAAGTGTTCTCCAGATGTCTTTGCAAAAGGAACACATTTGTTTGCAGTCCCACCAGCAGTGTAGAAGTGTTCCTTTTTCTCCACAACCACGCCAGCATCTGTGATTTTGGGATTTTGTGACATGGGCTAATCTTACTGGTGTTAGATGATATCTCAAAGTACTTTTGATTTGCATTTCTCTGATGATTAAGGATGAAGAACATTTTTTCATATATCTGTAGGCAACGCACCTGTCTTCTTCAGAGAAGTTTCTCTTCAAGTCCATTGCCCACTCTGAGAGGGGATCACATGTTCTCTTCTTGATAATACGTTTGAGTTCTCTGTGGATTCTGGTTATTAAACCTTTGTCATAGACATAACCAGCAAATATCTTCTCCCATTCTGAGGGCTTTCTACTTGCTTTACTTACTGTGTTCTTGGCTATGCAGAGGCTTTTTAGTTTGATGAGGTCCCAGTAATGTATTTTTGATGTTGCTTCAATTGCCCGGGGATCTTCCTCATAAAATTTTCACCCAGGCCAATTTCTTCAAGTTTTCCCTACTCTTTCTTCTAGTGTTGTTATAGTTTCATGTCTTAAGTTTAAATCGTTAATCCAGTGAGAGTCAATCTTAGTTAGTGGTGAAAGGTGTAGATCCAGTTTCAGTCTTCTACAGGTCACCAGCCAGTTCGCTCAGCACCATTTGTTAAATAGGGAATCTTTCCTCCACTCAATGTTTTTAATTGGCTTGTCAAAGATCATATAACAGTAAGTAGCTGGGTTCATCTCTTGGTCCTATAATTCCTCTATTAGGTATATATCCACAAGACCAAAAATTACACTACAATAAAGATATTTGTATCAGAATGTTCATTGCAGCCCAATTCATAAATGGTAGTTCATGGAAGAAGCCCAAGAACCCATCAACCCACAAATGGATCAATAAATTGTGGTATATGTACACCATGGAATACTATGCATCCATTAAGAAAGAGGAAGACTCTACATCCTTCATGTTTACGTGGATTGAGATGGAAAATATTTTTCTTAGCAAGTATCTCAAGAATGGAAGAAAAAGTATCCAATGTACTCAGCCCTAGTATGAAACTAATATATAGCCTTCATTGGAAAGCTATAACCCAATTTTAGCCCAGGAATATGGGGAGAGGGATGGGAGGGGCGGGGGAGGGTGGGTAGAAGGAGGGTGATTGGTGTGATCACACCTATGGTTCATCCTATAAGGGTACATGTGAATCTTTCTAAATGTAGAATATAGAATATAAATGTCTTAACACAATAACTAAGAAAAGAACATGAAGGCTATGTTAACTGGTTGGATGAGAGTATTTCAAATTGTATATAGAAATAGTACACTGTACCCCATGATAGTATTAATGTACACTGCTATGATCTGACAAAAGAAAAAAAAAAAAAGATGAACCATAGGCATGATCCCACCAATCACCCTCCCTCCACCGATCCTCCCACCTCCCCTCCCCTCCCTCTCTCCTTTCCCCATATTCTCCTACCCTACTAGTTCAGTTACTCTTGGTTGAAGTCTCTGCTGCAGAGAAATACCAGCAATTAAGTGACTCTGCCCCCCACAAACAACAATTGGGCAAGGAAAATCAAACCTTCCCTCAGCCATACACCCAGGGTGCCCCTTTGAATAGTCCCTGGGTGGTCTGCCCAGTTTAAGGGGTCCAAACCAGTTGTCCCAGTCAGCACTAGCTTCAGGTGTAAGAGTTCAAATGTCTCCGGCAGCTAGATAAGAGGGGTCTGCTCACAGTTCAGATATAACTTGCTCCAGTGCTCCATGAGGGCAAAGGAACCCACCCAGCAAATGAATTAGTCTGGGAAGGTTAATACATCCTTTCCCACTTTGCAACCAGTCATTCATAATCCCCCAGGTCTGTAACCCTATTCACTCCTATAGGCAACTGCTCCTGGGGTTTATGACTGGCAGAGTCACCCAGAAATCTGAGTCCAGCAGAGGGGCCTTGCATGTTTAAATTATGCTGTGAAAGTTCTCTCAGTTCCAGCCCCTCACTGTCTGTCCTGGCCAAATTCCTCTGCAAGTCAGAGACTGCTAGAGCTGATAAGGAACTCAACCCTGGGCAGCAAGCAATTAGAGTTTACACTCAGATGTCAATCCCAACCTCTGCCTGCCCACTGCCTTTGTCTCAGCTATATTCCCCTGAGGGCAAGGTGCTCGCTGGGAAATCTGAGTCCAGTATGGCAGGGGAAATATTTAGGCTATGGAAGTTCTCTCTGTTCCAGTTCCATGCCTTCTGTCCCGGCTAAATTCCTCTGCAAGTCAGAAGCTGCTAAAGTCACTGGGAAATCTGAGTGTGGCAGGGAAAGAATTTAGGCTGTGGATGTTCTCTAGTTCCAGTCTGCACCTTCTGTCCTGGCTATATTCCTTTGCAAGTCAGAGGCTGCTAGAGCTGATAAGAAACTCAGCTCTGGGAAGCAAGCATTTAGAGTTTACACTCAGGTGTCAATTCCAGCCTCTGCCTTTGTCTCAGCTATATTCCCCTGAGGGCTGGTGCTAATGGTCTCTTTACTTACAAAAGTTACCAAGTCCATTCCGCCTGCAGCTGCTGTCCAGAACCTGTGGTTGCCCAGAGAGACGGGTCTTGCCTATCTGGATGACATCAGTTTGCAACTTGGGATGCCACTGTTCCTGTATGGCTTCCTCAGAGCCAACTTTCTTCTCTTCACTCCTGTGCCACAGTCAGCACAGAGCAGCACCAACCCTTTCCCCCTCCACTCCTCTCTCACCATTTCTCTTCCTCTTTGAGCTCTTGTGCACGTTCAAAAGCTTTGTCTTCAATGGGAGAGATTCTTCTGCCTGATCCATTCTGTTAGTGAGGGATTCTACCGTATTTTTCAGATGTTTGAGGGCTGCAAACTCTTGTCTCAATGTATCTAAATCTTTGGTCATTTTATCTTTGAAATCATTGAATTCTTGAGACATCTTTTGAATAATTTGAAATTCTGATTCCCTCCTTTCCTCCATTCTGTTGATCTTATTTGCTATCCAGACTCTGAACTTGATTTCTGACATCTCAGCTATCTGTTTATGGATAGGGTCTTCAGTTGCATCTTCCATGTGCTTCCTTTGACGGAGTTTATCTACTCTGGTTATTCATGTTACCAGTGTTTTTCCACTGATTCCATCCCATGCTAAATTTACACCATTTGGCTAGGTGAGCAGATAAGGAGAAGTTGGGTTGGGGGCTCCAGGTGTACTGACTAGCTAGCCCTTTGCCCAATGTCTGGGACTGGTGTCTGTACCTTTTCCCCTAGAGCTTTGCCAAGGACCCATACAGTGCTATGGCCTGAGAAACTGGGTGCCTTCTTGATGTGGTGGGGCTAATTGTCTCGTCTTGTTTTCAGCTGGTCTCTTTTCTACCCTAGAAAATCAGTTACTCTGGCTTGAAGTCTCAGCTGTGGAGAAATACCAGCAATTAAGTCACCCTGCCCCACATAGGCAACAATTGGGAAAGGAAAATCACACCTTCCCACAACCACACACCCAGGGTACCACTTTGGATAGTCCTCAGGTGATTGGCCCATTTCAAGAGATCCAAATCAATTGTCTGAGTCAGCACTGGTCTCAGAGGGGGGAGTTCAAAAGTCTCTGGTAACTACACAGCAGGGGTCTTCTGGCAGCTCAGATATGACTGGCTCTGGTGCTCCGTGAGGTCAGAAGGATCAAGCCAGCAAATAAATTGGTCTGAGAAGGTTGATGCCTCCTTCTCCATCTTGCACCTTTGTCAAACCCAGTCACTGGTAACTCCACAGGACTGTGACCCAGTTGTCCAATAAGCGAGTGTGGTAGGGCTTTATGTCTGCCAGAGTCAAAGTAAAGTCAATGCATCCTCCACTCAGTTACCACTTTTTGTCACCAGCCAGCAGAGGGAGCTGAAGCCTGTCTGTCTCAGGCACTCAATGGCAGCTGGAGAATGTTCCACCTAAAGTCAATCTAGACCTGGAATTTTGTTCCTTAGAGTCGTGGCTTGCCTCAGTGGGGAAGACATGCATTTATCTATCTCTTTTCTTAGCTCAGCTCTCCTCCTTCAGCTTCATTGGGTTCTTTCTGGCCATTATCTCTCCCCTGGACTGAAGTTTTTGTTGAAAACTAGCTCCAGTCAGGCCTCATACCCTGTTCCCCCATGTTCTTATTGAACGTGAAAATTGGAGTTAGGGAAAATAGCCAACCCAAGGATTTAGCAAAGTACAAACACATTGAAACCAAACGAACAAATAAACAGACAAAAATGCTACCAGACACACAAGCACACAGATGCACAATCAGAAACAAGTAAACAAACAGACAAAAGAACAACAACAAAAAAAATGGTAATCAAAAAATGATTTTAAAAAGGAAAGAAAAAAAAAACTATTAGTCTAATGTAGGCACTCTCAGCAACCATAAGAAAGGAAGGAGAGGAAGAGAGTAGAAGCAAGGAAAAATAGTATTAATAATAAAATAAAAAATAAAAAAACTTAATAACTCCTACAAGAAAAGGATGAAAAAAGAAAAAGAAAAAAAGGGAGGTACCATTAAGAAACATATTATTCTTCTGTATAAATACAAACATACAACTATAAGTATGACATAGGTTTCAACTTTAGTGGGAATATATTTATGTTGCAATATACTTTCTAGACAACACATGGTGCTGTGAGTGGGTCTCAGGCTTATTCCAGTTTCTTGGTTCACACTGATTTTTTTTTTTTTTTTTGATGGTTGCCTGGCTACCCATTTGGCAGCTTAGACTCCACAGGAGTGTTGGTGGCACGGATCTAAAACAAAAAAAAGGACTCTTTACTGGCAGGTTGCACAAAATCTCCCTACAACAGTTCCCATAAACTGTCGGGTGTCATGAACCAGCTTCAAGTGCAGGATCATTGCCTGCAGGTGAGATTCAGCTCACTGCACCTGGCCCGTAGGAAGAGGTACTATGGAGATGCCATTTTTGAAGTTTTACAGTATGTCTGCTTCCTGACTGGCCACCCAGCCATGGCTATCCTATTCCAGATGGCAGCCCATCTGCTCTCCAAATTTGGCACAGGAGTCCACACTTCACCAGATTTTCCACTCAACTCCTATTTTCCCCTTGAACTGGAAATTATAATCTTCTGTGGGGTAGGGACTGGTTGCCACTGGCACTGGCCACTTTAGTGCCTCAGCACAGAATTTTCAGTCAGTCTTCATGAGGTAAGGGCTGGTTGCAGCTGATGCCCACAGATTCAGCACCAAGCACAAAAGACTTTTCAGTCTCCATAGGGGAGGGGTTGGTTGCTGCTGTCCCTCACCCCTTCAGCACAGCACCACAAAGACTTTTCTAAAATTACAAAGTGTGTCTGTTTCCTAAGCAGGATCCTTTCCCCTCAATTTTCTGTCCGGCTGCCTAGACCCCTGACACTCCAAGTGGGGTCCAAAGGGCTCCCCTTTCTGGTTTCCAAATTTCAATCGGAAGTCCATGCCTCACCACACTCTCTACAAAACACCCAAACTCCCCATGAATTAGAAATGGTAGTCCTCCGTCAGGGAGGGGTTGGTTGCTGCCACCTCAGGCCACCAGCCACAGCAGCTGGTGCTGCTTCAGCTGCAGTACCGAGTTTTCTCTGACAGATACCACGGTTCTGGGTTACAATTTCAGTCCAGCAATCCACCTTTTTGCTGCACACACTGCATTGCCTGTCTCTGCCAACACTTCATGCAGGGAAAGATCCAGCCCCCTCACTCTCACCTGAAACCACTAGGAGAGTTGATCCAGAGATGCATCCCCTCCGCCATCTTGCTCTGCCTCTTTTTATTTATTTTTCAGTTTGAATTTTATTTTATTTTTTTTATTAAATCACAACTGTGTACATTGATGCATTTATGGGATTCAGTGTACTGATTTGATATACAATGTGAAATGCTTACATTAAACTGATTAACACATCCATCACAATAATATTCTTTTCTTAATAGTTTTGAAATGTACTATTGCATCTTGCATATTAGGTGAGGTGCCCCCAAATACCCTCCCTCCTCCCACCTCCACCTCCCCTCCCCTCTCTCTCTTCTTCCCTTCTACTTTCTGAATTATAGTTATGTTTTATCATTCGTATGAACGTGTAGGTGCTTATATATTGATTTCACAGTAGTATTAAGTACATTGGATACTTTTCCCCCCATTCTTGAGATACTTTGCTAAGAAGAATATGACCCTGCTCTGTCCAGGTAAACATAATAGATGTGAAGTCACCATCTTTTATGGCTGCATAATATTCCATGGTCTATTTATACCACAATTTGTTAATCCATTCATGGGTCGATGGGCACTTGGGCTGTTTCCATGTCTTGTTAATTATGAATTGTGTGAAATAAACATTCTAGTACAAATGTCCTTGCTGTAAAATCATTCTTGATCATCTGGATATATACCTAGTAGAGAAATTGTAGGATTAAATGGCAGGTCTCCTTTTAGTTCCTTGAGTATTCTTTAAACTTCTTTCCAGAAAAGTCATAATAGCTTGCATTTGCACCAGCAGTGTAGAAGTGTTCCCTTCTAGCTGCATCCATGCCAATATCTGTAGTTTGGGGATTTTGTGATGTGGGCTAATCTTACTGGAGTTAGATGACATCTCAAAGTGGTTTTGATTTGCATTTCTCTGATGATTAAAAATGATGAGCATTTTTTCATGTGTTTATGGGCCATGTGCCTGTCTTCTTCAGAGAAGTTTCTGTTCAAGTCTCTTGCTCACATAGAAATGGGATTATTTATTCTTTTCTTATTGATTAGTTTGAGTTCTCTATGGATTCTAGTTATCAGACCTTTGTCGGAAGCATAACCTGCAAAAATCTCACATTCTGAAGGTTGTCTGCTTTACTTACTGTGCAATTGGATATGCAAAAGCTTTTTAGTTTGATCAGAGCCCAGTACTGTATTTTTGGTGTTGCTTTAATTGCCCAGGTGGTCCTCCTCATTAAATATTCTCCCAGGCCAGTTGCTTCAAGTATTTTCCTTGAAATCTCTTCTAGTATTTTTATAGTTTCATGTCTTAAGTTTAAATCTTTTATCCAGTGAGAATCAATTTTTGTTAATGGTGAAAGGTAGGGGTCCAATTTCAGTCTTCTACACATATTCAGCCAGTTTATCCAGCACCATTTGTTAAATAGAGAATCTTTCCCCCACTGATTGTTTTTGATAGGCTTATCAAAGATTAAACAATGATAAGTAGCTGGGTTCATCTCTTGATTCTCTATTCTGTTCCATAAATCTACCTCTCTGTTTTTGTGCCAGTACCAGGCTGTTTTGATCACTATAGATTTATGGTATAGCCTGAAGTCTGGTAAGGTGATACCTCCTGATTTGTGTTTATTTCTGTCAACATTGTTAAAATGTCCATACTACCCAAAGAAGTCTACAGATTTAATGCAACCCCTATTGAAGCACCATTATCATACTTTAAAGAGCTTGAAAAAATAGTGCTTTGTTTTATATGAAATTTTTTTATTATTGTTTGGGATTCATTGAGGGTACAAAGAATTAGGTTACACTGATTGCATTTGTTAGGTAAAGTCCCTCTTATAATTGTGTCCCACCCCTAAGAAGTGTGTCATACACCATGACAACCCCATCTCCTTCCCACCTGCCCTCTTCCCACTCCCTCATTCCCCTACCCTTTATATTAGATCATATACCTTCATACTAGAATTGAGTACATTTGATACTTGCTTCTCCATTCTTGTGATATTTTACTAAGAAGAATGTGTTCCAACTAAACCCAGGTTAATACAAAATATGTAAAGTCTCCATCTTTTTAATGGTTAAATAGTATTCCATGGTATACATATACCATAGATTGCCAATACATTCCTCGGTGGTGGGAATTTAGGTTGTTTCCACATTTTTGGCAGTAATAAACTAAGCTGAAATATACAGTCTAGTGCAATGTCCTTATAATAACATGATTTCTTCTGGGTAGATGCCTACTAATAGTATTGCGAGATCAAATGAGAGGTCTAATTTGAATTCTTTGAAGATTTTTCATCCTGCCTCCCAAAAAGGTTGTATTAATTTGTAGTCTCACCAGCAGTGTAAAAGTGTTCCCTTTTGTCCACATCCATGCCAGCAGGTGCAGGTTTGAAACTTTGTGATGTGGGCTATTCTCCCTGAGTTTAGTTGATATCTCAAGGTGGTTTTGATTTGTATTTCTCTGAAAATCAAGGATGATGAGCATTTTTCGTATGTTTATTAGATATTCATATTTCTTCCTTAGAGAAGTTTCAATTTATGTATCTTTCTCAGTGATAGAAGGAATTGTTGATTCTCTTTTTGCTGATTAATTCAAGTGCTTTGTAGATCATAGTTATCAAGTCTTTGTCTGATTCATAATATGCAAATATCTTTTCCCATTCTGAAAGTTATCTATTTGCTTTGGTAGTTGTCTCCTTAGCTGTACAGAAGCTTTTCAGTTTAATTAAGTCCCATTTATTTATTTTTGCTGTTGTTGCAATTGCAACAAAACTCTTCTTCATAAAATCTTTCCCTAGCCAAATATCTTCAAGTGTTCTCCCCACACTTTCTTCAAGGATTTTTATAGTTTCATGCCTTAGATTTAAATCTTTTATCCATTTTGAATCAATTTTTGTAAATGCTGAAAGGTGGGGGTTCCGTTTTAGTCCTTTACATGTGGTTATTCAGTTCTCCCAGTACCATTTATTGAATAGGGATTCTTTTCCCCAGTGTATGATCTTGTTTGGTTTATGAAAGACCAGATGGTTATAAGATGTTATTTTCATATCCTAGTTTTCTATTTGGTTCCATATGTCTATGTCTCTATTTTTGTGCCAATACTATGGCACTTGACCACTATGGCCTTGTAGTACAGCCTAAAGTCTGGTAGGCTGATGCCTCCAGCTGTATTTCTATTACTAAGAACTACCTTGGCTACACAGGGTTTTTTCTAGTTTCATACAAACCAAAGAATTATTTTTTCCAGTTTTGAAAGTATGGAAAGTATGATGTTAGTATTTTAATGAGACTGAATTGAATCTGTAGATTGCTTTGGGAAGTATAGACATTTTAACAATGTTGATTCTTTCCAGCCAGGAGCATGGTATGTTCTTGCATTCGTTAATATCTTCTGCTATTTCCTTTAATAGGGTTTTGTAATTTTCTTGAGAGAGTTCCTTCACCTCTTGTGTTAGGTATATTCCTAGATATTTCATTTTCTTTGAAGGTATTATGAAAGCACTTGTGACTTTGATTAGCTTCTCAACTTGGCTGTTATCGGTGTATACAAAGGCTACTGATTTGTGGACATTGATTTTATATCCTGAAACATCAATGTATTTTGATCATTTCTAAGAGACCTGTGGTTGAGTCTTTGGGATTCTCTAAGTATAAGATCATATAATGGGCAGAAAGCAAGAGTTTAACTTCCTCTGCCCCTACTTGGATGCCCTTTATTTCCATCTCTTTCCTAATTGTATTGGCTAGAACCTTCAGAACTGTGTTGAATAGTAGTGGTGATAGAGGACAACCTTGTCTGGTTCCAGTTCTAGGTGCAAAAGCTTTCAATTTTACTCCTTTCAGTATAATATTAGCTATGGATGTGTTGTAGATGGCTTCAATTAGATTAAGAAATATGCCACCTCTGCCTATATTTTTAAGTGTTCTAACTAGAAAAGGATGCTAAATTTTATTGAATGCTTTTTCTGCATCTATTGAGAGAGTCATATTGTCTTTGTTTTTGCTTCTGTTGATATGGTGAATTACATTTATGGACTTGTGTATGTTAAATCTGCCTTGCATCCCTGGGATGAAGCATATGTGAACATGATCTATGATTTTTTTTAATGTGGAGCTGTAATCTATTGGATAGGATTATATTGAGAATTTTTGCATCTATATTCATTAGTGAAATTTGTCTGTAGTTCTCCTTTTTAGTTAGATTTTTTCCTGGTTTCTGTATCAGGGTGATGTTTGCTTCATGAAACATGTTGGGGAAGGTTCCTTCCTTCTCAATTTTTTATTCTTGAGACAGAGTCTCAAGCTGTCATCCTGGGTAGAGTGCTGTGGCATCATAGTTCACAACAATCTCCAACTCCTAGGCTCAAGTGATCCTTCTGCCTCAGTTTTTATTTTATTTTTTCTTTCTACTTTTAGTAGAGATGGGGTCTTGCCTTTTTTGCTCAGACTGGTCTTGAACTCGTGGTTCAAGCTATCCACTCACCTTGGCCTCCCAAAGTGCCAGGATTATAGGCATGAGCCACCACACCTGGTTCCTTCTTAATTTTTTGGAATAATTTCTGCAGTATAGCTATAAGCTCTTCTTTGAAAGATGATAGAATTCTGGACAAGGGCATTTTTTTATTGGGAGATTTTTTATTGTTTCTTTGATCTCAGTGCTTGAAATTGGTCTGTTCAAGAGATCTGTTTCTTCTTGGTTAAGGCTAGGGAGATGGGGGAGAGTGTGATTCTAGTTATTGAGCCATTTCCTCCACATTGTCAAATTTCTGGGCATAGAGTTTCTTGTAGTACTCAGAGATAATCTCTTGTATCTCTGTGGCATCTGTTGTTATTTCCCCTTTATCATTTTTGATTGAGGTTATTAGAGGTTTTGCCTTTCTGTTTCTAGTTAATCTAGTCAAAGGTTTATCAATTTTATTTATTTTTACAAAAAAACAACTTTTTGTTTTATTTTGTGAATGATTCTTTTGTTTTCAATTTCATTAATCTCTGATTTAATTTTGACTATTTATTTTTTTCTACTGGGTTTGGGATTAGATTTCCCAATTTTCCAATTCCATAAGAGGGTTCATGAGCTTGTTGATGCTCTCTCTGTTTTTTGAATGTAGGCATCTAATATGATAAATTTCCCTCTTAAGACTGCTTTTGCTGTATCCCATAGGTTTCAGTAACTTGTGTCTTCATTGTTGCTATGTTTGAGGAATTTAACAATTTCCTCTCCTATCTCTTCCTGAACCCAGCTATCATTCAGCATAAGGTTGCTTAATTTCCATGTATTTGTGTGAGAATGAATGTTTTTGTTGGAGTTGAGTTCTACTTTTATTGCCTTGTATTCTAAGATGATTCAAGGTATAATTTCTATTCTTTTAATTTTGTTGATGTTTGATTTGTATACTAGAATGTGATCTATTTTGGAGTATGTTCTATGGGCTGATGATAAAAATGTATATTCTTCAGCTTTGGGATGGTGTGTTGTGTATATGTCTATGAATCCCATTTGGTCTAGGGTCACATTTAAGTTCATTGTGTCTTTGTTTAGTCTCTGTTTAGAGGATCTGTCCAGTTCTGTCAGAGGGGTTTTAAAGTCCCTAGATATCATGGTGTTATGGGATATTATATTGCCCATATCAATCAAGATCTGTTTTATAAATCTAGGAGCATTTAAGTTGGGTGCATAATTATTTAAAATTGAAATGTCTTCTTATTATATTGTTCCCTTGAACAGTATAAAGTGTCCATCTTTGTCTTTCTTAACTTTAGTTGCTTAAAATTCACTTGTATTTGAAAATAAGATCGCAACCCCTCCTTTCTTCTGATTTCCATTTGCTTGATATACTACTTTCCAGCCATTAACCCTGAGTCTTGACTTGTCCTTCAGGCTAGGTGCATTTCCTGTTGCAAGCATATGGATGATTTGTGCTTTTTATCCAATCAGCCAGCCTGTGCCTCTTCAGTGTGGAATTCAAGTCATTAACATTTAATTCAAGAATTGATAAGTGTGATGAAATTCTATTCATCTTATTTTGTGAACATCTGTTATATAATTTTATCCTTTGCACCACTGTGGAAGCTAAATTTTGATCATTAGCTTCTGGATGTTTACTTTCTTCATATCCTTAGTCTATAAGCTTTTTCCTATTTTTAAATTATTATTATTTTTTTTACCTTTCAAACTTTTTTATATTAAAAACTAATGCGCATAGCCTGGCACATTGGCTCCCACCTGTCATCCTAGCACTCTGGGAGGCCAAGGCAGGTGGATTGCCTGAGCTCAGGAGTTCAAGACCAGCCTAAGCAAGAGTGAGACCCCCATCTCTAAAAATAGCCAGATGCTGTGGTGGGCAACTGTAGTCCCAGCTACTGGGGAGGCTAAGGCAAGAGAATTGCTTGAGGTTGTTGTGAGCTATGACACCACAGCACTCTACCAATTGTGACAAAGTGAAACTCTATCTCACAAAAATGAATAAACAAAAATAAATAAACAAAAATGTTAAAAAAAAAAAACCTAAAATACAAACACACACTTAGCCTGGGCCTACACAAGGTCAGGATCATCAATATCACTGTCTTCCACCTCTTTATTTTGTCCCACTGGAAAGTCTTTAGGAGTAATAACACGTGAGGAACTTTCATCTCCTGTATTAACAATGCCTTCTCTGAAATACCTCCTGAAGGACCTGCCTGAGGTTATTTTCCAGTTAACTTTTTTTTATATCTAAAGAGGACCACACTGTAAAACAATTATAAAAATTCAGTGTAGTAGGTACATAAATCAGAAATATAGTCATCTATTATCATTATCAAGTATTATGCATTGTACATAATTATATGTGCTATACTTTTATACTACTGGCAGCACAGTAGGTTTATTTACAACAGATCCACCATAGATGTGTGAGTAGTGCTGCATGTGTGCTGCATGACCACATTATGACAGCTATGGCAACACTAGGCAACAGAAAATTTTCAGCTCCATTATAATCTTACAGGACCAACGTCATATATGTGGTAATTGACTGAAACATTGCTATGAGGTGCATGTCTGTACATGCATATGAATAGAAAGAAATAATAAAGATAAATGTGTCACTCAAAATGTTGGATTGTTATCTCTGAGAAGTGGGTTTTATTTATTAGCCAGGTGTGGTGGCTCTTTTGTATTTATCCAAATTATATACAGTGAACATGTGTCCTTCTCATAGAAGTCTACTATATAAATACAATATTTATGATCAAATATACTTTGACAATGATGCTATATGTATAGTCATAAAAAATGTTAACAAAATATTGTAAACATTAAGAACAAGCAGTTTATAAAAACATATGTATGTTATGATCACAGTCTTGCAAAAATAATATACAGGTAGTACAGGATAAGCATCCCTAATCAAAACATTCAAAATCTAAAATGCCTCAAATATCTGATAATTTTTGATCTCCAACATAATGCCAGAAGTGGAAAATTCTAGACATAAGGACTTAATACAAACTTTGTTTCATGCAAAATATTACTAAAAAATATTGTGTAAAATTACCTTTAGCCTATGTATATAAGGCACATATAAAACATAAATTAATTTTGTGTATAGACTTAAGTCACATCCCTAAGATATATCATCATATATATGTAAATATGCCAGAATGCAAAGAAATAAAAAATCTAGAACATTTCTGGTCCCAAGTATTTCAGATAAGGGATACTCAACCTATATATTGTTTAGTATATTGTTCATCTCAACACATGTATATGTAAATGATTGGAATATAGTGCCTGACTCATAGTAAGTGCTCCAGAAAAATGTTAGCTATTATTATTGCACATCTTATCCCTTTTTTAAAGAAACTGTAGCATTCTGCATGTGCTATTATGCACTTTGCCCTTATTTGTTCACAGTAATATCTTAGAGATCCTGTCATTTTGGTAAATATAAACCTATTAAGTGGATGTATAGTATTTAATCATCCCTTCATTAACATTTTGGTGGATTCTAGTCTTCTGCTACTACCACCAGTATTCAAGTGAATATCCCCATATATCTATTTCTGTGACTGTCTCTGAGCATATCTGTAAGACAAATCTCTAGAAATAAAATCTTCTTGGTCAAATGAAATGAGCATTTAAAATATTCATAGATAGTGCCAGATTATCTTTTATAGAAGTTGCATCAATTTATACTACAGCCAGTAATCTACTGGAGTGCCTATTTCCCCATAACCTAGTCAATAAAATAATCATTTTATCTTTGTCAGATATATAGATGAAAATTGTATTTTTAAAGTTTTATTTGAATTTTTGAATTTTATGAGTGAGATTAAGCATCTATTTATTTAAAATATTTGTGTTTCTTAACTTCCTTATTTTAAAAATGGGAAAACTGAGGGGAGGGGCAAGATGGCCCACTGGAGCCAGCTTTCAACAGAAGCACCTGTCCAGAGGGAAGGATTATGACCAGAAAGTACCCAAAAATGCTGAAGACTGGGAGCCAAGCTGTGAGAGAAGAGTGATAACCACAGGTAACCTCTGCTGAGGCAAACTGCAACTCTAAGAAAGCAAATTTCAGGTACAAAACTCATCCCAAAGGAAAAATATCTGCCCCCTCCCCCAAGAGTGTTTTTTTCTTGGCTTGCTATAGGTTTTCTACAGGCAAGTGGTGAACTGAGAACCTCTTTTCTCACCCCACCAGAGAGAGTTGCAGGAAATGGGGACTACTTATCCAGAGGGACCCTGCTGTGACCCTGAGCACTCTCTTGCCAGGCATGAAAGTTGAACTAACATTTTCCCTGCCATTTTGAACTTCCAGTCCACCCTCTCCCCCTCACCTGACAGTCCAGAAGCCTAAACCCTGCAGAGACCAGATTGTCTGCAGTTCATTGCCAGGTCTGGGCGATGCAAGGGCAGTGGTAGAAAAGCTACACTGTAACAGTGAGCCCAGTAGAAGTGCAGACAGACAAAGTAGGGGAGACTATCTGGCTTGGCTCTGTGAAAGTGCAAACCAGTTGCGGGAGGAAGCTTGCAAGTCATGTGCCCCACCCTGCCAGAACTGAGTACACAGCACGCCACCCTGCCAGAACCCCGCATCCCACCTAGCCAAAATCACACACCGAGAGCCACTCACCAAGCATCCTGCCCAGCCAAAGCCACACAGCCAGAGCTTCCCTGCCAAACCATAAGCCTAGTGCCCCACCAAACCAGAGCCACTCATCATGTCTCACTGTGCCAGAGCCAAGCACCCCACACACCCTGCCCAGCCATAGCCACTGACAGTGAGCCCCATACTGCCAGAGCCACCATGCACCCACCCTGCCAGAGCAGCTGGTTGCTTCACCCTGCCAGAAATGCACGCACGAGCCCCACCCTGGTGCTGGAGCCCTGCACCTTGTGCTCTCGGAGCAGCCACTACAGCCAATTCCCAGGCTGTGGGAGCTGCCTGGGAGCTGAACAGGGACACCTTCCACAAAGATCCAGCAATAGTAGAGCAATTTTGCCGGGGTCTAATCTTGGAGACACACCTCCCCAACTCTGAGAACTGTCAGAGGAAGCCAGACTTTGCCCTATAGTGATACCAGTGCTGCAGAGCAGCTGGGGCAAAGACACAATGGTTGAAGGAGAAAATAATTTGCTGACTTGTTTTCCTCAGGTTCAGACTAAACTCAGGTGAAACACTCTCCAGTTGCCATTGAGTAGCCAAGGCAGGCAGGCCTCACCTCCTCCAGCTGGCAGGTGGCAGAGTGCGGTGGCTGGGCCAAGGGGGCATTGACTTTCCTTTGACTCTGGCAGATGCAAAGACCTGGCACACCTGCTTATTGAAGGGAGCAGGACCACAGCTCCATGGGGTTACCTGTGACTGGGCATGAAAAAGGTGCAAGGTGCAGCCCCCTGGTCCAACTCTAATGGGTAGGCCTTTCTGACTCCACAGAACACCAGAGTGAGCCACATTTGAGCAACCAGTAGTCCTCTGCTATCTAGACCTTTCAAACTCTCCCACTTGAGAGTTGGTAGTGACTGGGTCAATTGGTTAGGAACTCCTAACCTGGGCCAATCACCCAAGGACCTTCTCGGATGGTACCCTAGTTGTGTGGCAATGAGAAGAGTTGATTTTCCTCTCCCAGTTGTTGCCTGTGGGGGGCGGGGTGTCTTAGTTGCTTGTATTTCTCCACAGCTGAGATTTCAAACCAGAGTCATTGATCCACCCGGATTGGAAAAAGACTAGCTGAATACAAGACAGAGCCACCTACAACCACCACAGCAAGTAGGTCCCCAGAGCCTTAGTCTATAATACTGTACAGGTCCTTTGCAAAGCTGTAGGGGCAGAAGCTACAGTTGCCAGTCTCAGATCCTTGGCAAAGGGCTGGTTAACCACAGCTCCAGGAGCCCCCAATCCAATTTTACCTTACCTGCCCGTCTAGCCAAACAGTGAAAAATAATCATGAGGCAGAATCAGTGGGAAAACTCTGGCAACATGAATAATCAGAGTCAATAAACTTCCCCAAGAAATTATAAAACCGACTTAGCAGATGATGCCATTCATAAACAAATGGCTGAGATGTCAAAAATCAAGTTCAGAATTTGGATGACAAATAAGATCAACAGAATGGAGATGGAAAAGATGGAATTAGAATTTCAAGAAGTAATTCAGAAGTTGTCTCAAAAATTCAATGAATTCAAACACAAAATCACCAAAGATTTTGACACATTGAAGAAAGAACTTGCAGCCCTCAAAGATCTGAGAAATACAGTACAATCCCTCAGTAATGGAATGGAGAAAGCAGAAGAAAGTATTTCTCACATTGAAGACAAAGCTTTTGAATGTTCCCAAATGCTCAAAGAGTAAGATAAGTGGAGAACAAAAATGTATCATTCTCTCAGAGAGCTCTCGGACAATTTGAAGAAAACTAATATTCACCTTTTAGGAATTCCTAAAGGCAATAAGGTTGCTTTGAATGGCACAGATGCTCAACTCCAAGAGATAATCATGGGAAACTTCCCAGACATGGCAAGAGATACTGAAATTCAGATACCAGACAGTTTCAGAACACCAGCACAACTCAACCCAACTAAAAAGTTTCATAGACACATTATAATTAGCTTCACCAAAGTTAATATGAAAAAGAAAATTCTGCAAGCAGCCAGACATAAGAAAACCATAAACTACAAGGGGAAGAACATTACAATGACAGCAGATTTCTCTGCTGAAACTTTTCAAGCTAGAAGAGGGTGGCCATCAACCTTTAATATCCTTAAACAAAATAACTTTCCTCCCAGGATCCTGTATCCAGCTAAACTGAATTTCATTTATGATGGAAAATTAAATATTTTAATGACATGCATATGTTGAAGAAATTTGCCATAACTAAACGAGCTCTCCAGGATATTCTCAGACCTATCCTCCATAAGGAACACTACAATCATCCACCACTAAAGTAAACTCACTCAGAAACATTTGATCATACTCCAACTTCCACACTGGTGAAAGGATTAAAAATGTCCACTGGTCTTTTGAAAAAGTCAATACCCAAAATACTACCAGGCTTATAAATACTCTTAATTAATGAGAATGGCTTAAATTGTCCTCTAAAGAGGCACAGGTTGACTAACTGGATACAAAAACTTGGGCCAGATATCTGATGAATTCAAGAATCTCATCTTACCTTAAAAGATAAACATAAACTTAGGGTGAAGGGATGGTCATCTATAATTTAGGCAAATGAAAATCAGAAAAAAAGTAGGTGTTGCAATTTTATTCACAGATACAATAGGCTTTACACCAACAAAAGTAAGGAAAGAGGGCAGCACCTGTGGCTCAAGGAGTAGGGCACTGGCCCCACATGCCAGAGGTGGCAGGTTCAAACCTAGCCCTGGCCAAAAACTGCAAAAAATAAAAGAAAGAAAAAAAATAAGGAAATATAAGGATAGTCACTTCATATTTGTTAAGGGCAACACTGAACATAATAATGTTTAAATTATTAAAATTTATACACTCAACCAGAATGCACCTCAATTTATAAGAGAGACTCTAACAGACATGAGCAACTTAATTTCCTCCAGCACCATAATAGCCAGAGATTTTAAGACCCCTTTGGCACTGTTGGATAGATCCTCCAATAATAAATTAAGCAAAGAAATTTTAGAATTAAACGTAACCATTCAACAATTGGATTTAACAGGTATCTACAGAACATTTCATCCTAACAAAACTGAATACACATTCTTCTCATCAGCCCATGGATCATCCTCCAAAATTAATCACATCTTAGGTCACAAGTCTAACCTCAGCAAATTTAAAAGAATAGAAAAAATTTCTTGTATTTTCTCAGACCATCATGGAATAAAAGTTGAACTCAGTAACAACAGGAATCTACAATATGCATACAAAAACATGGAAACAAAATAACCTCATGTTGAATAATAGCTGGATCATAGATGAGACTAAGAAGGAAATTACAAAATTTTTGGAACAAAATGATAATGAAGACACAAATTATCAAAACCTGTGGGATACTGCAAGGGCAGTCCTAAGAGGGAAATTTATAGTGTGGCAAGCCTTATGCAAAAGAATTGAAAGAGAGGAAGTCAACAAGTTAATGGGACATCTCAAGCAACTGGAAAAGGAACATTCCAACCCCAAATCCAGGAGAAGAAAAGAAATAACTAAAATTAGAGCAGAATTAAATGAATTTTTAAAAAAATGATTATACAATAGATCAATAAATCAAAAAGTTGTTTTTTGAAAAGATTAATAAAATAGATAAACCTTTAGCCAACCTAAGACATAAAAGATTAAAATCCCTAATCTCATCAATCAGAAATGATAAAAGCCAAATAACAACAGACTCCTCAGAAATTAAAAAAAATTCTTAATGAATATTATTAAAAACTCTATTCTCAGAAGTACGAAAATCTTAAGGAAATAGACCAATACTTGGAAACACACCACCTTCCTAGACTTAGCCAGAAAGAAGTGGAAATATATATATATATATTTTGAGACAGAGCCTCAAGCTATTCCCCTGGGTAGAGTGCCGTGGCATCACAGCTCATAGCAACCGCCAACTCCTGGGCTCAAGTGAGTCTCCTGCCTCAGCCTCTCAAGTAGCTGGGACCACAGGTGCCCACCACAATGCCTGGCTATTTTTTAGTTGCAGCCATCATTGTTGTTTTTTGGTGGGCCCAGGCTGGATTCGAACCCGCCACCTTAGGTGTATGTGGCTTGTGCCTTAGCCACTTGAGACACAGGCGCCGAGCCAGAAGTGGAAATATTTAACAAACCTATATCAAGTTCTGAAATAGCATCAACTATAAGAAATCTCCCCCAAAAGAAAAGCCTGGGACCAGATGGTTTCACGTCAGAATTCTACCAAACCTTTAAAGAGGAACTAGTACCTATATTACCTAACCTTTTCCAAAACATAGAAAAAGAAGGAATACTCCCCAACACATTCTATGAAGCAAATATCCCACTGATCCCCAAACCAGGAAAGAAAAAAACCAACAAAAAAAGAAAATGACAGACCAATACCTCTAATGAATACTGATGCAAAAATATTCAATAAGATCCTAGCAAACAGAATACCACAACACGTCAAATAAATTATACATCATGACCAGGTAGGATTCATCTCAGGGTCCCAAGGATGGTTCAATATACAAAAATGTATAAATATAATACATCACATAAACAAAATAAAAAATAACCTAACCCCAGTAAGATTAGCCCATATCACAAAATCCCAAAACCAGAGATGTTGGTGTGGATGTGGAGAAAATGGAACACTTCTACGCTGCTGGTGGGAATGTAAATTAATTTGTTCCTTTTGGAAAGATATCTGGAGAACACTGAGAGAACTAAAAATAGACCTGCCATTTGATCCTGCAATTCCTTTATTAGGTATATATCCAGAAGATTAAAAATTGAATTATAACAAAGATATTTGTATCAGAATGTTTATTGCAGCCCAATTCATAATTACCAGGTCATGGAAGAAGCCCAAATGCCCATAGACCCACAAATGGATCAATAAATTGTGGTATATGTACACCATGAAATACTATGCAGCCCTAAAGAAAGATGGAGACTTTACCTCCTTCATGTTTATATGGACGGAATTAGAAAATGTTCTTCTTAGCAAAGTATCTCAATAACAGAAGAAAAATTATCCAATGTACACAGCCCTACTTTGAAACTAATTCATAGCTTTTATAGGAATGTCATAACCTAATTATAGCCTTAGAATATGGGAAGGGGGTGGAAGGTGGGGAGGGTGATTGGTGGGGTCACTTCTATGGTTTATCTTAACAGGGTACAAGTGAATCTTTCTAAAAGCAGAGTATGGATGTCTTGACTCAATAACTAAGAAAATGACATGAAGGTTATGTTAATCAGTTTGATGAGAGTATTTCAAGATGTATATGAAAACAGCACACTGTACCCCATGATTGCATTAATGTACATAGTTATGCTATAAGGAATAAAAAAGAAGAAAAAAGAGAGAAAAAAATAAAAAAGACCATATGATTCTCTCAAATGATGCAGAAAAAGCTTTTGATAATATCTAGCATCCTTTCTTGATCAGAATGCTTAGGGAAATAGATACAGAAGGAACATTTCTTAAATCGATAGAGGCCATCTACAGCAAACCCACAGCCAATATCATGTTGAATGGAGTAAAATTGAAATTGTTTCCACTCATATCAGAAACCAGGCAAGGTTTGCCATTGTATCCACTGCTTTTTCACATTGTAATGGAAGTCTTAGCCATCATCATCAGGCAAGAGAAGGCAGTCAAGGGGATCCAAATAAGATCAGAGGAGATCAATCTGTCACTCTTTGTAGATGATATGATTGTATATCTGGAAAACTCCAGGGACTCAACTACAAAACTCCTAGAAATGATCAAGGAATACAGCAGCGTCTCAGAATACAAAATCAATACTCACAAATCTTTAGCCTTTATATATACAAACAATAGTCAAGGTGAAAAAACAATCAAGGACTCTATTCCCTTTTCAATAGTGCCAAAGAAGATGAAATATCTGGGAGTGTATCTAACAAAGGATGTGAAAGATCTCTATAAAGAGAACTAAGAAACTCTTTAAATAGAAATAGCTGAAGATGTTAAAGAATGGAAAAATATACCATGCTCATGGCTGGGAAGAATCAACATTGTTAAAATATCTATAATTCCCAAAACAATTCACAGATTTAATGCAATCCCTATTAAAGTACTTCTGTCATACTTTAAAGATCTGGAAAAATTAGTACTTCATTTTATATGGAAACAGAAAAAAACCTCAAATAGCCAAAACATTACTCAGAAATAAAAAGAAATCAGGAGGTATCATGCTACCAGACTTCAGATTATACTATAAATCTATAGTGATCAAAACATCATGGTATTGGTATAAAAATAGAGAGGTAGATGTATGGAACAGAATTGAAGACCAAGAGATGAACCCAGAAACTTATTGTTATTTGATCTTTGATAAGCCTATCAAAAATATAAATTAGGGGAAAGATTCCCTGCTTAACAAACGGTGCTGGCATGGTGAATTGGCTGGCAACTTGTAGAGGACTGAAACTGGACCCACGCCTTTCTCCTCTAACAAAAATGGACTCTTACTGGTTAAAGGACTTAAACTTAAAACATGAAACTATAAAAATTCTTGGAAAGAGTGCAGGGGAAACACTTGAAGAAATTGGCCTGGGGGAATACTTTATGAGGAGGACACCCCAGGCAATTGCAGCAACATCAAAAATACATTACTGGGATCTGATCAAACTAAAAAACATCTGCACTGCCAAGAACACACTAAGTAAAGCAAATAGCCCTCATAATGGGAGAGGATTTTTTTCAGGTTTTATTTCCAACAAAGATCTAATACAGAATCCACAGAGAACTCAAACTTATTAATAAGGAAAGAACAAGTGATCCCATTTTATTGTGGGCAAGAGACATGAACAGTAGCTTCTCTGAAGAAGATAGGCGCAAAGTCTACAGACATATGAAAAAATGCTCATCATCTTTATCATCAGAGAAATGCAAACCAAAACCACTTTGAGATATCATCTAACTCCAGTAAGAGTAGCTCACATCACAAAATCCCAAAACTACAGATATTGGTGTGGATGTGGAGAAAGGGGAACATTCCTGCACTGCTGGTGGGAATGCAAGCTAGTACATTCCTTTTGGAAAGAAGTTTGGAGAACACTCAGGGATCTAAGTGTAGACCTACCATTTGATCCTGCTATTACTATACTAGGTGTATATCCAAAAGACCAAAAATCTCTTGACAACAAAGATATTTGCACCAGATTGTTCATTGCAGCTAAATTCATAATTGCCAAGTCTTGGACAAAGCCCAAGTGCCATCAACCCACGAATGGATTAACAAATTTTGGTATATGTATACCATGGAATACTATGCAGCATTTATAAAAGATGGAGACTTTGTCTCTTTTATGTTTACATGGATGGAACTGGAAAATATTCTTCTTAGTAAAGTATCTCAGGAATGGAAAAAAAAATCCAATGTAATCAGTACTACTATAAAACCTATTTATAATCACTCACACTTTCATATGAGAGATAAATCACAACTGTAGCCCAAGATGAAGAAGGGAAGGAAAGGGGAATGGGAAGGTAGGGAGTGAGTCAATAGAGGGAGGGTTAATGACGGGACCTCACCTATGAAGCATATTGCAAGGGTACAAGTCAAATCTATCAAGTATTAAACACAAAGGTCTTAACATTGTGATTAAGTAAATGAGGTGAAAGCTATGTTAATTAGTAGGATGTAAGCACTTCAATGAGTTCAAATAATCAACACATTGAATCCCACAAAGCTATAAATGTATTCGTGATCTATGTATATATGACTTAATAAAAAATAAAAAATAAAAAAATGATGAAACTAATGCCTAAAGAGGTTAATTAAGTAGATCCTTTGTAAGTTGACCACTCAAGGGACTGTAAAAATCTGGTCAACATAAAGAGGTGGTCAACATAAGGAACTAGGTCTACTGTACTGATACATATGTATGGTGCATTTATGGTTTATGAAAATTAGGACAACGTAAGGAGGTAGTCAATATATGGAGGCAGTCAACTATGGGGGTTCTACTGTATACATATGTAAGGGTACATACCTCATTAGTGTCAGAATCAAATTTAGCTCCACAATTTACAGAATTTCAATTCTATATTCTTTGCATCATATCACTTTGTCTTCACCTGTACCACAAATTACCACCTGATCACAGACTGTTCCATTGTGCTGTCTTTATATCAGGAACATTAGGGCTATCTTTCCAAACAAGTTGTAAGCAGTGCCATAAAAGAAATAATGGAGATCTTTTTTGCAGGTGGTAGACTTGGGTTTGAAACCTGAATGCCACATTTTGCTTGTGTGAACCTTTGGCAAGCCTCAGTTTTCTCATCTATAAAATGGTGTGAAATATTACAGGACTAAATGATATATAACCTAGGATAGTGTCTGGCACACAGAAGATATTTTATAAATAGGATATACACACATACATCAATTTCTTTTTTTTTCTTTTGAAACAAGTTCTTGTTCGCACTCTGGATCACGTGCAATGGCATCATTATAGATCACCTCAATCTTAAACTCCTGAGCTCAAGTGATCCTTCTGCCTCAGCCTCCAAAATAGCTGAGACCACAGGTGTGAGCTATATTACTTGGCTAATTTTTCTTTCTTTCTTTCTTTCTTTTTTTGTTTTGTAAAGACGGGGGTCTCACTCTTGTTCAGACAGATCTTGAACTCCTGACCTCAAGCAATATTCCTGCCTTAACCTCACAAACTGCTAGGATTACAGGCTTGATACTGTAATCACCTACTGCACCTGGCCCATCAATTTCCTAATGCCAGGATTAAGACCAGCAAGTTCTCTTTATAACTTCATTGTACCTGTCAATGTCCAGGGAACACAGTAGTTGCTAACAAATGTTCATTGACTCAACTTGAGGAAAGTCTCACAGTACAACAGAGATTTGAAAAACAGAGAAATCTTTTTTCTTTCTTTTTTTTTTCTTTTAGACAGAGTCTCTATCACCCTGGGTAGAATGCCATGGCTTCATAGCTCACAGCAACTTCAAACTCTTGGTCTCAAGAGATCCTCTGCCTCAGCTTCCCAAGTAGCTGGGAATACAGGCACTCACCACAAGGCCTGGCTAGTTTACCTATTTTTGGTAAAAACAGAGTCACGCTCTTGTTCAAGCTGATCTCAGAACTCTTCATCTTAGGAAATCCACCTGCCTCTGCCTTACAGAGTGCTAGGATTACAAGTGTGAGCCATTGTGCCTAGCCAAAAATAGAGAAATCTTATTGTTCTGCAGCCTTCTGTCCTTTTGCCCAGGAGTACCTTGTTTGCATGCTTAATGATTAATAACACGGCAGGTATCCAAAACCCTGCAGCTGACTGGCAAAGGAAACAATCACCATTTGCCCCCACAGTTAATCTCAAGGAACATCTGGATAGGGGTCACAAATCCTAAACAAAAGAGGGTTAAGCACTCTGGCAGTTTTGATGACTTTTAAAAGAGTTAAATGGAGAAGAATGTATCATTATATTCCCTGTTATTTGAGCTGCTGTATGATGGGGAGGAACCTAAGAAAACACAACACGGCCAGATTTGTGTTTCTTTTTTTATTATTATTACTATTAACTGATAGCTGTGTACATTAATGCAATCATGGTGTACAGTGTGGTGTTTTCATATACAATTTGAAATATTTTCATCAAGCTGGTTGACATAGCCTTTATGTCATTTTCTTAGTTATTGTGATGTTTATATTCTACTCTTAGAAAGATTCACTTGTACCCTTGTGAGATAAACCATAGAAGTAATCCATCTAATCCCCCTCCCTCTACCCATCCCTCATCCCTCCCTCTCCCCCCTCCCCATATTCTTAGGCTATAATTAGGTTATACCTTTCATATGAAAGCTATAAATTAGTTTCATAATACAGCTGTGTACATTGGATTCTTTTTCTTCCATTCTTGTGATACTTTGCTAAGAACATTTTCCAGCTCCATCCATGTAAACATAAAGAACATAAAGTCTCCATCTTTCTTCTTGGCTGCATAGTATTCCGTGGTGTACATATACCACAGTTTATTGATCCATTCTTGGATCTATGGGCACTTGGGCTTCTTCCAGGACATGGCAATTATGAACTGCACTGCAATAAACATTCTGATACAAATATTTTTGTTGTAATGTGGTTTTGGTCTTCTGGATATATACCTAATAAAGGAATTGAAGGATCAAATAGCAGGTCTATTTTTAGTTCTCTAAGTGTTCTTCAGACATCTTTCCAAAAGGAACATATTAGTTTGCATTCCCACCAGCAGTGTAGAAGTGTTCCCTTTTCTCCACATCCACTCCAGCATCTCTGGTTTG
>NW_003852570.1:2574871-2577134 GCF_000181295.1 Otolemur garnettii | reverse complement strand
GTGGAGCTTTAATGGGGATTGCATTAAAATTATATATTGCTTTGGGTAATATGGACATTTTAACAATGTTGATTCTTCCCAGCCATGAGCTTGGTATATTTTTCCATTTGTTAACATTTTCAGCTATTTCTTTTCTTAGAGTTTCATAGTTCTCTTTATAGAGATCTTTCACATCCTTTATTAGGAAAACTCCCAAATATTTCATCTTCCCTGGCACTACTGTGAACGGAAAAGAGTCCTTGATCGTTTTTTCAGCTTGGCTGCTGTTGGTATATATAAAAGCTACTGATTTATGAGTGTTGATTTTATAACCTGAGACACTGCTATATTTTTTGATCACTTCTAGGAGTTTTATAGTCAAATCCCTGGTGTTTTCCAGATATACTATCATATCATTTGTGAAAAGTGAAAGTTTGATCTCTTCTGACCTATGTGGATGTCCTTAATAACCTTTTCTTCCCTAATTGTGATGGCTACAACTTCCATTATAATGTTAAAGAGCAGTGGAGACAATGGGCACCCTTGCCTGGTTCCTAATCTGATTGGAAATGATTTCAATTTAACTCCATTCAATATGATATTGGCTGTGGGTTTGCTGTAGATGGCCTCTATCAGTTTGAGATGCTGGATATTATCAAAAGCTTTTTCTGCATCAATTGAGAAAATCATACGGTCTTTGTTTTTTAATTTGTTTATGTGATGAATTACATTTATAGATTTACATATGTTGAACCATCCTTGAGATCCTGGGATAAAACCCACTTGGTCATGGTGTATAATTTGTTTGATGTTTTTCTGGTTTCTGTGGGTTAGGATCTTGCTGAATATTTTTGCATCAATGTTCATAAGTGATATTGGTGTATAATTTTCTTTTCTTGTTGGCTCTTTTCCTGTTTTGGGGATCAACGTGATGATTGCTTCATAGAATGTGTTGGGTAGTATTCCATCTTTTTCTATATTTTGGAAAAGGTTGAGTAGTAGCGGTACTACTTCCTCTTTAAAGGTTTAGTGCAATTCTGATGTGAAGCCATCTGGTCCCAGGCTTTTCTTTTTAGGGATATTTTGTATAGCTGATGCTATTTCAGAACTTGATATAGGCCTGTTCAACATTTCTACTTCATTCTGCCTAATTCTTGGGAGGTGGCATGCTTCCAAGTATTGGTTGATTTTCTTCAGATTTTCATATTTCTAGAAATAAAGTTTTCTGTAATATTCATTAAGGACTTTTTCAATTTCTAAGGGGTCTGTTGTTATTTCAATTTCTAAGGGGTCTGTTGATTAATGAGATTAGAGATTTTACTCTTTTTTTCATGGTTAGGTTGGCCAAAGGTTTATCTATTTTATTGACCTTTTCAAAAAACCAAGTTTTTGATTTATTGATCTGTTGTATAATTCTTTTGTTCTCAATTTTATTTAATTCTGCTCTAATTTTGGTTATTTCTTTTCTTCTGCTAGATTTGGGGTTAGAATGTTCTTCCTTTTCCAGTTGCTTGAGATGTCCTATTAACTTGTTAACTTCCTCTCTTTCTGTTCTCTTGAGGAAGGCTTGTAATGCTATAAATTTCCCTCTTAGGATTGTCTTTGTGGTATCCCAGAGGTTCTGATAACTCATGTATTCATTATCATTTTTTTTATAAAAATTTGGTAATTTCCTTCTTGATCTCATCTCTAACTCATCTATTATTTAGCTTCCATGTTTTTGTATGAGACTGCAAATTCCTGTTGTTACTGAGTTCAACTTATATTCCATGGTGGTCCTAGAAGATTCATGGAATAATTTCTATTCTTTTAAATTTACTAAGGTTAGACTTATGACCTGTTGTGATCTGTTTTTGAGTATGTTCCATGAACTGATGAGAAAAATGTTTATTCAGTTTTGTTAGGATAAAATGTTCTCTAGATATCTGTTAGGTCCAAAAGTTGAATAGTTAAATTTAAATCTAAAATTTCTTTGCTAAGCTTCTTATTGGAAGATCTATCCAACACTGCCAAAGGAATGTTAAAATCTCCAACTATGATGGAGCTGGGAGAGATCAAGTTGCTCTTGCCTGTTACAGTATCTCTTACAAATTGAGGTGCATTCTGGTTGGGTGCATAGATATTGATAATTGAGATCTCATCATATTGAGTATTGCTCTTAACAACTATAAAGTGGCCATCTTTAACTTTGGTTACTTTTGTTGGTTCAAAACCTATTGTATCTGCGAATAATATTACAACACCTGCTTTTTTCTGCTTTCCATTAGCCTGGAATATAGATGAC
>NW_003852570.1:2551464-2574203 GCF_000181295.1 Otolemur garnettii | reverse complement strand
ACCAAAAATCGCATTACAACAAAGATATTTGTATCAGAATGTTTATTGCAGCCCAATTCATAATTGCCAGGTCATGGAAGAAGCCCAAGTGCCCATTGATCCATAAATGGATTAACAAACTGTGGTATATGTACACTATAGAATATTATGCAGCCATTAAGAAGGATGGAGACTTTACGTCCTTCATGTTCACATGGATGGAGATGGAGAATGTTCTTCTGAGCAAAGTATCACAAGAATGGAGGAAAAAGTATCCAATGTACACATCCCTATTATGAAACTAATTTATACCTTTTATATGAAAGCTATAACCAAATAGCCTAAGAATATGGGGAGGGGGAAGGAGGGAATGGGTGGAGGGAGGGGGTTTGGAGGGATCACTTCTGAGGTTTATCTCTTAGGGGTACAGGTGAATCTTTCTACGAGTAGAATGTGAACGTTTTAAAACAATAACTGAGAAAATGACATGAAGGCTGTGTTGACCAGTTTGATGGAAGTATTTCAGATTACATGTGAAAACCCCACACTGTACCCCAGAAGTGCATTAATGTACATAGTTACCATTCAATAAAAAAAAAAAAGTTTCTAGGTGAGTTTAGTTTTGTGGTAGAGGATTGCACTAGTCGTTATGGAGGTTAGGTTTGAGAATTTCATAGGGAGCTGATTTAGTTATGGCAAATTTCTTCAACATGTGAATGTCGATAAAGTATTTAATTTCTCTATCATAAATGAAACTCATTTTAGCTAGATACAGTATCTTGCATTGAAAGTTATTTTGTTTTAGGAGATTAAAAGTTGATGACCATCCTCTTCTAGCCTGAAAGGTTTCAGCAGAGAGATCTGCAGTCATCCTAATACTCTTCCCCTTGTAGGTTATCATTTTCTTACATCTAACTGCTTTCAGAATTTTCTCTTTCTTATTAACTCTAGTGAAGTTAATTATGATGTGCCTGGGGATTGTCTTGTTCAGATTGAATCATGCTGGGGTGCTGAAACTATCTGCTATCTGAATTTCAGAATCTCTTGGCATGTCTGGAAATTTGTCTTTCATAATTTCATGAAGAAGAAATTATGTGTTTTGTGAAGCAACTTTGTTGCCCTCAGGGATTCCTATAAGGCAAATATTAGTTTTCTTCAAATTATCCCAGAGCTTTCTGAGAGAAAGATCTGTTTTTGCTCTCCATTTCTTTTCATCTTTGAGCTCTTGGTCTTGTTCAAAAGCTTTGTCCTCAATGTCAGAGATCCTTTCTTCTGCCTGTTCCATTCTGTTCCCAAGGGATTCTACCATATTTTTCAGATCTTTGAGGGCTGTAAACTCTTGCCTCACTTTCTCAAAATCTTTGGTCATTTTATCTTTGAAATTGTTGAATTCTTGAGACATTTTTTGAATAATTTCTTGAGATATCTTTTGAATAATTTCTTGAAATTCTTATTCCCTCCTTTCTTCCTTTCTGTAAATCTTATTTGCTATCCAAATTCTGAACTTGATTTCTGACATCTTAGCTGTCTGTTTATGGATGAGGTCTTCAATTACATCTGCCCCATTTTTCCTTGGGGGAGTTGATCTATTCTTGTTATTCAAGTTGCCAGAGTTTTTCCACTGATTCCACCCTATGCTGAGTTTATACTGTTTGGAGACCTTATCAGAACTGTTCTTCAGTGGCTGCCACCAGAGAAGGTGCCAGCTTTTTCTGGTTGCCCAGAGAGACAGAGCATGTCTGTCATCTTCTCCCAGTTCTCCAGTGCTGGGGCAACTTGGGGGCAGGGGAATGGCAGCAGCTGGATCAGTCCTAGTTCAGCCCCACTGGGGTGACAGGTGGCCTGGAAACAGCAGCAGTGGTGTGGGGCACTTGCCCAGCCATATCAGTCCTAGTTCAGCCCCACCAGGGTGATGGGGGCACAGGAGGGTCAGGGAAATGGCAGTGGCAGGGTCAGTCCTCGTTTGGCCCGCCGCTGGGGCTATGGGTGGCAGTGGAATGGCAGCAACAGGATTAGTCCTCATTCGGTCCACCTGACTACGGGGGGAGTGGAATGACAGCAGTGGTACAGAGCACACAAGTAGCCAAATCAGTCCTACTTCAGCCCCACTGGGGCAACCGGGGGGCAGGAGAATGGCAGTGGCTGGATCCGTCCTTGTTCGGCCACATCAGGTTGGAGGGGCAGGGGAATGGCAGCAGCCAGATCAGTCCTAGTTCAGGCCCACCAGGGTGACTGGGGAGGGTGGGGCAGGGGAATGGCAACAGTGGGGCACATATGTGCCAAGTCAGCCCTGGTTCAATCCCATAGGGGTGGCCAAGGGCAGGGGAATGGCAGTGGTGACATGGGGAACATAGCCAGATCAGTCCTAGTTCAGCCCTGCTAGGGCAACCAGCGGGCAGGGGAATGGCAGCAGTGGCATGGGGAATGTGCGTGTCCAGAACAGTCCTAGTTCTGACCCACTGGGGAGATGGGGGGAGGGGGCAAGGGAATGGCAACAGCAGGGCACATGCATGGCTGGATAAGTCCTGGTTCAGCCTGCCAGGGTGACTAGGGGGTAAGGGAACGCCAGCAGTGGTGCAGGGAATGTGGCCAGATCAGTCCTATTTTGGCCATGCCAGGGCAACCCCAGGACAGGGGAAAGGCAGCGGCTGCACACGGGGAACACTCGGCTGCAGATCTGGGACAGTGCGCTTGGTCCCACAGGTGGTGGGACGCTACACTTGGGCCTCCTCTCACTGTCTCTGCAGGGAAGAGGGGAAGGGTGGACTGGAGATTCAAAATGGCAGTGGAAATTTTCGTTCAATTATTCTGCCTGGTGAGAGGGTGTTCGGAGTCTCAGCAGGGTTTCTCTAGGGGAGTAGACCCTACTGCTTGTAGCTCTCATATGTGGGGTGAGATAATAGGTCCTCAGTTCATCTCTCGCCTGTAGGAAGCTTACAGAAGCAGACGAAGAGAAAAACAAGCTCTCTTGGGGGAGGGAATGAACACTTTTCCTTTGAGATATTCCATATACCTGTAAATTGCACTCTAGGAGTTGCAGCTTGCCTCAGCAGAGGTGTCCTGCAGGTATGACTCCTCTCTTGGCTGGACTCCTATTCTTCAACTTTGTTGGGTGTTTTCTGGACTTTATCCTTCCCTCTGAATGGGAGCTTCTGTCGGAGGCTGGTACCTGTTGGCCATCTTGCCCCCCTCCCCAGATTTGTGTTTCAATAAGACCACTCTGGCTGCAGTGCAGATGATTTCAGTGTAAGTGGGGAGATGAATAAAGAAGCTCCTGCAGCTCCTCTTCCAGTCAGGAAGTGATCAGAATTGGATAAATGGAGAATGACAATATTGGAGAGAGAAGAAATGACAAATTGAGAGAGAACTATAGAGAGAAGGGAGGAACTTGGATCCATAGCACAGGTGGAGGAATTAATTTATGTCAAAGGGAGACACTAAAACAGAAGCGCAATAAAAGGTGAAAGAAAAGATAAATTTGTGAAGAGAATTGGGTGGAAAAGAGGTTGAGAGATTCTGACTTGATGCCTTGTAATACTCATTGAACTAGGAGGCAAGATCATCTCGTAATCTTAGAAAGGAAAGGAAGGGAGTAGGTAGCTTGATTAGACAGCTGACTTTAGAGATTGTGCCTTAGCTGTTGCCTAAGAAAACGTCATAGGATTTGGTGAGTAAGATATCAATATCTTCTGTCAAGAAAGTACTTTCAGTGGAGGAGTATGAGCAGAGGGCCTAAGGGGTGAACAAGAGGGTGGGGGGAACTGCAGGCACCAAGTACAGACCACACTTCCAAGAAATTTGGCAGAAAAGAGAAAAGGGGAGATAGGGCAATGGATTGAGGAAGAAGCAGAAAGGGGGTATTTTGTGTTTGGTCAAGCAAAAATTTTTAGATTTTGAGGCCTAAAAATGATTCATTGGTAGCTATGTATGTACTCCTATGGAGGAAGTAGCATAAAGTAGTGTTTAAGAGCACAAGCTCTGGGTCCATAAGTGCCTGAGTTCAAATTCTGGCTTTGCTATTTACCTTAGGCAAATCGTGTATCTTCTCAGTGCCTCAGTTTCTCATCAGCAAAATGGAGAAATTATAGGATCTACATCAGAATTGTTCCAAGTAATAAATAAGATAATATTTGTTAAATGTTTAGAACAGTAACGGTAACATAGTAAGAGCTCAAGATATGTTAGATAGTATCATTATTTAAGGAAAAATTATACATAAGGTATAATTTGGTTTATTATGGTTTTGGTGAGCTCCTTTTCCTCATTGTCAAAGTGATATATACACATATATATACATACACACACATATATACCTTTTTTTAAAGGAGCTTTTGAAAAATTATACAAGTAGTTTTTTGCTACCAAAAACCCAGCAAATAAATATAAGCAAAAAGAAGAAAACAAGGGTGGCACCTGTGGCTCAAAAGGGTAGGGCTCTGGTCCTATATGCTGGAGGTGGTAGGTTCAAACCCAGCCCCGGCCACAAACAGCAAAAATAAAATAAATAAATAAATAAAGCCAATCCTTCAAAAGAAGAAAAAGAAAAAGAAGAAGAAGAAGAAGAAAACAAAAATAACTGACCTTCACTTTCTATCATCTTCAACATTCTAGTGTTTGTGGTGTATATCATTCCAGACTTTTTTCTATTCATCCAATACTAGTTTTCAAATCAGGTTTTAGGGTGTGTGTGTGTGTGTGTGTACAACAGGGAGGCCTAGCAAATACTTCCACTGAACTTTTGATCGTTGTCTCTTGTGGCATCTGGACTTAATTGCCCTATTATGTTTGTTATCCTGATTTCTTTTAACTTCACACTCCTAGGGAAGCTTGGTCCCACCCCTAGGGAAGCTTGGACCCACTATATCTGGCCATCCTGTAGATATGTGAACCTTAATCCTCCATCTGCCTATAGGGGAGCTCAGATATCTTCCATGAGGCTCTGGTTCTAAGAACTCCCACTTTCTGGGCCCTGCTTAGCTTATAAATACCCTATCTCTGACTGCCTTAGATCTACTCTCCTCTCACTCTTTGAAGCCTGGTCCCTGGGCCACAGCATCAAAAAATCACCTAGAAGCTTGTTTGAAATGCACATTCTTGGGCTTAACATCAGACCTACTATATCAGAATCTAAAGTTTAATGAGCTTCCCAGGTGATTCATGTGTACATTAAAGTTTGAGAAGCACTGTACCAGGTGATTTCTAAGGACCTTTTGTATTCTAAAAATGAAGATTTCCCTAAATGCTCTTGAACACCAGAAACTTCAAGAACTTTTCCATCAGGCCAGGCGCAGTGTCTCATGCCTTTAAGACTAGCACTCTGGGAGGCCATGTTGTGAGCTCCTGTTCCCTCTGGTTCCCGATGCTTTCTCCCATTCTCCCCACCCTATAGGCAAGCTCCTGTTCCCCTGTGGTACAGGAAACCTCCTGCCCTCTCCTGTTCCCCTGATCCTCCGCCCTACAGGCCTTCCCAGCCCATTACCATGCTCTCCAGAATTCAAAGAGGCATGGAAATTCCCAAGTTTCACAAAACCCCCAAGTTCTCAATAGATGAACAATGGTGTAAAACTCACTGAGGCTTGATTAATTACTGTTGTATAATCATAACCATTATGATTTAAGATGTATCCATTAATCAATTATTGTTATATAATCATAACCATTGTGATATGAAACATATCCATTGAAAACCAAGCTGTAACCCTGCCAATGGCAACATTCCTCGTCCCCCACTGCTCGCTTAAGCTACACAGAGAAAAAAAGGTATAAAAGGCAAAAAAAATCTGCACTTTGGGGCCGCTTGTCTCAGAACAACAGCCTCCTGCACAGGTGTGAATAAATCACCAATTAATAGCATCTGAGTCGGTCCGAGTTTATTTTTTCATAACCCCAAGTTTATTTCAGCCAAGATGGGTGGATTGGTTGAGCTCAGGAGTTGGAGACCAGCCTGAGCAAGAGTGGGACACCACCTGTAAAAAATAGCCTAGTGCCTATAGTCCCAGCTACTTGGGAAGCTAAGGCAAGAGGATCACTGGATCCCAAGAGTTTGAGGTTGCTGTAAGCTATGACACCACAGCACCTTACTGAAGGTGACAAAGTGAAACTGTCTCAAGGAAAAAGAAAAAGAACTTTTCTATCAAAGGTTTTAGCTTTCTTCAGGCTATTATGTGTTCTGAACTGGCCTGAGCTGGATAGGTAAACATCAGTAGTATGCCTCCCTTGGGATCCCAGTGCATTCAATTCAAATGTTAAACATCTTTATGATCAAACTTAGCAGGCAGAGGGTGAAGCCAGGGAAAAGACTGGATAACTCTGGTCTTAATGGGGATGTGGAAGATCCGCCCTTTTTTCTGAATAGATAATGTCAAATGATTTCCTCTCAGAAGAATGCCAGCCATGCAACCAGGGAACACATTTCCACCAGCAGGCACAAAGGGACAGCATATGCAGAATGGTTCTACTCCTGGTTCTGTATTCACCCTAAGTCAAAGATGAGAATCTTCTATCAAGGTTGGCTCACTGACTGCCAATTTATAAATGAAGTAATTAACAAATGAAGGCACCTTGAGTATTAAGCAGTTTTTTATTGCAATAAATCATATTACTTATTTTAAAAACCATAAATAGAAAATATAAGATTTTATTTTGTAAACTTAATAGGTGATACAAGGTATATTTCAGTTCTTTGTTATGAACAATTCAGAAATAGGACAAAAATAAAGAAGAGAGAAGAGGAAAGAGAAAGATAGAAAAAGATCACCAAAGAAAAGAAAAGAACAGACGTAAATTTACATACAAGGACACAAAAATTGATGTTGATAGTGTTGACATTGCCATAATGTTCTCATGTAGGACATAACTGCTAAGACATTCACTCATAAATTCATTAAACATTTATAGTATGCCTTTTCTGTGTCAAGTGCTGAAGATATTAAAAGTGAGCAAAAGAAATTGGCTCCTGCCCTTAAGGAGTTAACATATCTAGTAGGGAAGTAAGACATGATTTAAGTAATTGCACAAATAACCATTTATATTAGTTTCCTATGGCTGCTATAACAAATCACCTCTAACTTAGTGGCTTAAAACTTAGTGGCCTAGTTCTGTTGGGTAGACATATAACATGGGTCTCACTGGGCTACAATCAAGTTGGAGGCTCTAGCTGAGGATTCTTTTTCCTGCTTTTTCCAGCTTCTACAGGGCACACAACTTCCTTGCCCATGTCCCTCTTCCTCCATCTTCAAAGTGTTGCATCTTTCTGAGCCTTTCTTACTTAATCATATCTTCCAGTGACTCTTTTTCTGCATCCCTTTACCACTTTTTTTTTTTTTTTCCTGAGGCAGGGTCTCATTCTGTTGCCTCGGCAAGAATAAAGTGGTGTTATCATAGCTCATTGAAACCTCAAACTCTTCAGCTCAAGCAATCTTCCTGCATCAGCTTCCAGAGTAGCTGGGACTACAGGTGTGTGCCAGTATACCCAGCTTACTTGTTTGTTTATTTATTTATTTATTTATTTATTTTGTAGAGATGAAGTTTCACTCTTCCACAGGCTAGTCTTGAACTCAAGCAATCCTCCTACTTAGGGCTCTCAGAGAGCTAGGATTACGAGCATGAGCCTCAAGGCTCAGCCTGTTTTCCAATTTTAAGGATGCTTGTGATTACATTGGGCCCATCTAGCTAATCCAGGTGACTCTCCCCCATCTCAAGGTCTGTTGGTCATCAATCTTAATTAATTCCATCCACAACCTTAATTCTCTTTTGCCAGGAATGGCCTGAAAAAAAAATGGGCCCCACTCTTTCTGGGAATTAAAACCTGAATCCCTGCCTCAGGCCAGTGGTCAGCAGGAGCAGAGGAATTTCTTTTGTTCTTTGTGCTACAGGTAATAGCTTAAGACAATCTGTCTGAGTGGAGGTCATGAGATTGCCTTAGCTGAAGACAGCTTGAATCCAGGTAGAGGCCTGAGTTTGTCTTAGTCCAAAATGGGATTATAAAAGGTTCCCCATAATAGGAAAATTTAAAAGCTTTGTGTTTCTGCTCAGAAGCAGAAATTTTGATTTTGAGATAATAGTCTGACATTTTCCTCCTTTGCCAGCAAAGCAGTAAATTTATCTTTCCTTCTCAAACTGCTTGTCCCAGTTCATATGCAGTCTTGGGGCAAGTGCCAAGGTTTTGGTAACACAGGTGCTGAGTGACAGGTGTAAATGATGGTGCCCAGAGATGTGGCCACAGAGAAGTTCAGGCCAAGTTTATTGAAATGTGAGAATGACTCAGCTGGGCAGTACAAAGAAGGCACCTGCACCTGGGGACAGTTAGAGACCCCTTTTATATAAGGCCATAGGGAGTAGGCAAATTCCACAGCTTGCCTGAAAAGTTAAGATCTTTTGAAATGAACTTCTTGGGGAGTAGGCTAGCTAGATCCTTTTGTCTTTGTCTTAAGAGGAGATAAGGAGGAGGAAGAGTGGAAAGGGTTTGTGTGTGGCTGCATTAGGCTCCCCAACACTGGGTATTCGAACTTGTACATTTTTGAGGGGCTATTACTGTACCTAATGTTGTGCCCAGATCACATAGTTCCCAAAGACCACCAGGAGCCGAGTCTGATGCGAAAGCAAAAGGGCCTTTATTGCAGCAAGTTCGAGCTTGGACTCCCAGGGGCTCCACTGCAACGGATCCTGGCTGAGAGCCACGAGCTCTGGGGTGAGAGGGGCGGTTATGGGGTTGGGATCATAGGTGGGGTTTAGGGAAGATCTGAGTATGGGGTGGCGCAGGATTGGGCACTAGTGGCCCAGTGGTCTGATCACAAGGTGTGCTCTGATTGGGTGGTAGGAATCATGCGATTATGGGGAAATACCTGGCAGGGAAACCAAAATTTATTTCTTAAGATGGTTGGAGCTGCCTAAAATGGTGTTTATCTCATTGTCTCATTCCCCCCTTGACTTGTGAATATCTGGGCCCAATCATGGGGCTGTTTCTATGGTTGTAATTTCTATTTTATTATTCAAAAGTGGCTGGTATTGATTGTATTGACTTCTCAGTACTAATAACTGTACCGCTCCTACTCTTTCCCACACAAATGCAATGAGTTTATTAATTATGCAAGAGCCTACAGTTAGGAGTAGAAGTAATAAAATTAAAGGGCCTGCCAAAGCTGATATTAAAGTAGTTAACCAATGAGACCAATTAAAAAGAGATTCATACCAACTCTATTCTTTTTCTCTTTTTAGCTTGTGTTTACACAGGCTTTCTCTTATGAGGGCCATTGATTCTTTTACTACTCCTGAATGATCAGCATAGAAGCAACATTATTCTCCTAAGGCAGCACAGGGTCTGCCTTGTTGGAGAAATAGTAAGTCAAGACCTCTGCGGTTTTGTAACACTACTTCTGATAAAGATGTCAGAGAATCTTGAAGACACATTATAGATTTTTCCAGTCTTTATATGTCTAAATCTATGGCTGCTCACAGGGCATCATAGTTCTTGTCCTGGAGAACCAGGGCAAATACTCCAGTACCTGCTCCTGCCACTCCTAGATCTAAAAGAGTGGCTATGGTGAGGGCTATGGCAACTTCCTGTTTCTGGCAAGGTAGGTCTGGGTCTAGGAATCTTTGGAATACCGCATCACGTTTATAATAAATTAATCTGGTCACCAACTGTACTAAAACACAATAATCTTGACTTTGGTTTAAAATACTAGAATGTATACAGGGAGCTAATCTGGTGGAGCTTGCCTACCAAGCGTTATTCTGGGGTATCAGGTACCCGGTCTCATTCCACTGAGAGGTAGAATTACAAAGAGGCTGGTGAGAGGTAGACACTTGTCCCACACATGTGACTTTCCCTATTACCATCTGAAGGGTAAGATAGGGTCGGTTCTGATGCCATTGGCATGCACTTGCCTCCCCTAGGGTGGGGTTTTCTTCAATAGCAATGCCTTCATAATAGGGAGGCTGGATACTAAAACAAAGTCAACAAGCTGCTGTTAATTCAGGCTTGGTAAGGTTTATCACTTGAAAAGTACTGGCTAGCAATTCCCATACTTGGTTAGAAAGTGTGGGGTGGGTTATGAGGGGATTAGTCAAAACATCTGTCTGGGAGGAGTTAATGGAGTCAGCTGAGGGGGCCAGTTTGGGAGGCTCTACTTGTGAGCTGGGGCCTAGAACTAGGTTGGGTCCTATGGGCTTTACTGTGGGCATGACAGGGAGCTGTTCTAATTTTTGGATGGTGAAGAGTAGCTCATTGTCATATCCATTCTGGTATAGCCTTAGTCCCCAGGTTTTTCCTACTTCTTATTCCTGGGCTTGCTAACCCCGTTGTGTGAAAGTGAATATTAGGGGATTACAAGGGGGGTTTTGACACCCTGTTGTGTTACTGCCTCTTTGGATTTGGATGAGGTCAGTTTTGGCAGGAGCATTCCAACTGAACCAACCAGTAGACTCACAACCCCAAGCTGCCCAGTAAAAGGCTTGTGGCCCTCCACACTGCCTTTCTTTGTCTTGGGATCTATCTGTTCCTGGGCAGACATAGAATTGGGTTTGAAGTAAAATAGCTCCCTGAGATGATTCTTTACATGCAGGGAGCCATGAACCTGTCTGTCGTGAGTTCCAGGTTCTATTGGCAAGGACACAAAGGTTAAACTGGAGGGTCAGACATCAAGAGTTAGAAGGGTGAAGACCTGATGTCTGGCTTACAGTGTGCCTTGTAATGGCACTTATAACTTTTCATGTGACGTTGCCTGGGTCATGACGACTGGGAGAAACAGTACCTACAGTTAGTAGAATCAAGCCAGTGATGAAGAGCGCTTGAGTTTCAGTTTTAGGGGATTGTCTTTGTCCTGCTAGAGTTTCCACTGTGGGAGGTAATCTTCCTGGATGGCAAACAGGTCTGCAAGCCAAGCATGGGTCTGATGTATCCAGGAGGCAATGCCATCTACTTTGATGGTGGTGGGTGTTGTGAGGATCACGATGTAGGGTCCTTTCCACTGATGTTCTAGGGTCTCACAGTGGTGGTGCTTTACGTACACCCAGTCGCCTGGATGGTATGCATGAGGTTTAGGAGTGGGGCCAGCCTCGTACAGAGCTTTGAGACTATCCCAATTATTTTTCTGCACACACTGGTAACATTGTAGAGAAAGAAGAAAGCCAGGGTCATTTTCTAATTCTAACAGATCAGCTTTTAAATTAGGGATGATGGTGGGTGGGTACCCAAACATGATCTCGAAGGGTGTCAGCCCAAACATATAAGGGGAATTCTGGACCCTGTACAGGGCATAGGGGATGCGAGACACCCAGTTACTGCTAGTCTCAAGGGTTAATTTCGTCAAAGTCTCCTTCAAGGTTTGGTTCATCCTTTCTACCTGGCCTGAACTATGGGGCCTGTATGCACAATGTAATTTCCAATTAACCCCCAGAGCCTCCGAGAGACTCTGCACTAACTGAGAAGTAAAGGCAGGTCCATTATCTGACCCGACACTGCATGGAAGTCCAAACCTGGGCATGATGTCTTCTAACAGTTTCTTTGCCACTACTTGGGCTGTCTCATGCTTGGTAGGGAAAGCTTCTATCCACCCAGAAAAAGTGTCAATGAATACTAAGAGATATTTGTATCTATATTTACCTGGTTTGACTTCACTGAAGTCCACTTCCCAATACGCACCTGGTTTTGTCCCTCGTTGGCGGGGCCGTGGGTTCCGGGGATGTGGGGTGCTATTGCTCAGTTGACACGCCTTACACGCAGTCACTATTTCATCAATTTTGGCATTCTGGTTTTGAATTTTTATCTCTGCATGGCATAACAAGTCTTTCATTTTCTGAGTACCCATATGGGTTGAGTGATGCCTTTAAGACCCGTAGACCTAGTTCAGCAGGGAGGATGGTTTTTCCATCACAAGTGCGCCATCATCTGTTATACTTCTCCAGGGCATGAGCCATTGGGATCTGCTCTATCCATTGGAAATCTTCTGGGCTACTTCTTTGGCCACTTGGTCAGCTTGTCTGTTTCCTTTGGCCACTGGGGTGTCTTGTCGCTGGTGTCCTGGGCAGTGCATTAGTGCCAATTCTTGTGGGAGCCAGAGAGCTGCTAACAGAGTTAGTATCTCATCTTTGTTCTTGACTGTCTTACCTTCTGCCATGAGCAGTCCCCACTCCTGGTAGATTGCCCCATGGACATGCACTGTGGCAAAGGCATACTTGCTATCGGTATAGACATTCAGTCTCAGTCCTTTCCCCAGCATCAAAGCCTTTGTGAGGGCTATCAATTCAGCTTTTAGTGGAGAAGTGCCTGCTGGAAGAGGTTCTGCCCAAACAGTCTCGGTCTCAGTCACAACTGCGGCCCCCGCATACCTGCACCCATCCTTGATGAAGCTGCTGCCATCTGTGTACCAGACAGCATCTGCATTTAACAGAGGCTGGTCAGTTAAGTTCCGGCGAATGCAGTGGACTTGAGCCAGGATCTCAGTACATTCGTGGAGGGGAGCTTCCAGCTCTGGGTCTGGCAGGAGGGTAGCAGGGTTAAGGGTCACTATGGGCAAGAACCGGATTCTGGGAGGATTTAACAACAGGCTCTGATAATGGGTGAGGCAAGCATTACTTATCCACCAGTCAGGCGGCTGCTTCAACACCACTTCTATGGCGTGGGGGGTTGTGACCAATAATTCCTGTCCCATTGTAAGTTTATCTGCGTCTTTGACAAGCAAAGCAGTGGCCGCAATTATACGCAGGCATGGGGGCCATCCTGCTACTACCGGGTCTAACTTCTTGGATAAGTAAGCCACCGGTCTTTTTCGGGGCCTATTGCTTGAGTCAATACTCCTTTAGCTATTCCTTTATGTTCATCTATATATAGCTGGAAGGGTTCGGTGATGTCCAGAAGTCTTAATGCAGGGGTGGATAACATCGCCACCTTGAATGCCTTAAAAGCATTTTCTCTTTCTTCTGTCCAGTTCAAAGGCTGCCCTTTTTTGGTGGCTTCATATAGTGGTTTAGCAATCTCTGCAAACCCTAAAATCCAAAGCCTGCAGAAGCCAGTGGCCCCTAGGAATTCCCAAACCTCCCAGAGTGAGGTGGGGGTCAGGATTTTTAGCATGGTATCTTTCCTGGCCTGTGAAAGCCACCTCTGTCCTTCTTTTAGCACATACCCCAAGTAACTTACAGTTTGTTGGCAGATTTTAGCTTTCTTGGCTGAAGCATGGTAGCCTAGGTCTCTTAGGGTGGCTAGCAGGTCCCAGGTCCCTTGCAGGCAGCCTTGTTCATCAGCAGCTGCTTTCAGTATGGCATCTACATACTGAAGGAGAGTCAGTCCGGGGTGCGCTTTACGGAACTCACCCAAGTCTTCATGCAAGACCTCATCGAAGATGGTTGGAGAGTTCTTGGAGCCCTGTGGTAGTCAAGTCCAGGTCAGCTTTCCATTGATGCCTTCTTTTATTGCTCCACTCAAAGGCAAACATAACCTGGCTTTGTAGAGCTAGAAGCAAGCTAAAAAAGGCATCTTTTAAATCTAGGACTGTGTACCACGTTTGTGTTGGGGCCAGTGCACTTAGGAGCATGTACAGGTTGGGCACGGTTGGATGTATATCCGTAACCCATTTGTTAACTTCTCTCAAGTCCTGCACTGGGTGATTGTCATTTGTCAGAGGCTTTTTGACGGGGAGTAAAGAAGTGTTCCAAGGGGACTGACATGGTGTCAAAATTCCTACTTTCAAGAGCCTCCGGATATAGGGTAGGATTCCTATCCATACTTCTTGGGGCATCGGGTACTGACGTATCTGAACTGGTTCAGCATCTGGCTTAAGTTCTACTATTACCAGTGGTCTGTGGGCAGCCTATCCTATGCCTCCAGTTCCCGCCCAGACTGACAGAAAGGAACTCACCCATTCAGATATCTCGGCCACCAGTGTAAGCACTGGGGGCTGATGGAGCCGATACTCATCTTCAAGCCTCAGAGTCAACACCTGGATAGGGTGCCCCTGCCTGTCTGTGACTTGAGGCCCTTCTCTTTTGAAAGTGATCTGGGCTCCTATTTTGTTTAAAAGGTCTCGCCCAAGAAGCGGGTACGGACAGTCTGGAATGACCATAAATGCATGGGATACCTGGCTGGTGCCCATGTCCACAGTTCTTTGGGTAGTCCATGAGTATTGTTTAATTCCAGTGGCCCCTTGGACCCAAGACTTTTTGGTGTCCATCTTGCCCTGGTCTGATACCAGAACTGAATGCTGAGCGCCCGTGTCCACCAAAAAGTCTATTGGTGTCCCCTCCACTTTGAGGGTTACCCTGGGTTCAGGGAGGGGCACTGAACCCTGACACTGTAATTGCTCAGTTCTGTAAGTTCTAAAACCTGAGTTTCACGGTGGAGGTGGTTAGGACACTCTTCAGCCCAGTTTCCAAATTCTTTACAATAGGCACACTGATCTCTCTGCAATTGTCAGCGCCCCTTGGAGGACTTCTCCTTACCTCCCTCCACCAACTGTTGCAGTCAGTCCTGTTTGTCATGTGGCTCGGCTGTCATGGCAGGCAACAGAATTCAGGCCAGGTCTTGAATTTATTTGGCCCAAGCCTGGGTGTTTTTCTCTTCCTGGGTTTCTCTGTTGTTATATACTTTCTCTGCTACTGCAAGCAAATCTTGTAAAGATTTTTCAGCTAGCCTATCTACTCTCTGCAGCTTCCGTTTTATGTGTGGGGCTGACTTGTTAACAAAGGCCATAATAACAGCAGCCTTGTTTTCCTCCACCTCTGGATCAAGGAGAGTGTAAGTACGGAAAGCTTCCAGAATCCTTTCTAAGAATGCAGCTGGAGATTCAGACTTTTCCTGCTGCACATTCCCTGCCTTAGCCAAATGGGTCGGCTTATGAGCCACTTTACAGAGACCCCCCCATGAGAGTCTGGCGGTACACCCAGAACCTCTCCTTACCTTCAGCCTTGTTGAAATCCCAGTTAGGGCGCGTGAGGGGGAAAGAAGTGTCAATAACAGATTGGTTGATGGTAGGGTTCCCATCTTTCCCCAGGACTGTTTTCCTGGCCTCTGCCAGGATCCGATCCCGTTCCTCAGTGTTGAAGAGGACCTGTAGTAGCTGTTGGCAATCACCCCAAGTGGGCTGATGAGTAAAAAGGATGGAATCTAAAAGATCAATTAGAGCAGTTGGTTTCTCAGAAAACTTTGGATTCTGCATTTTCCAGTTACGGAGGTCACTAGTGGCAAATGGCCAATAGTGCAGGGGTTTTTCCCCATTATCATCAGGGGGGCCTACTGCCCGTAAAGGAAGGACAGTGGAATCTGTGGCTGGCACCTGCAGCTGCTCTTGCTGTGCCCTTTGACACAGAGCCACGAGGGACCAGCTGCTGCTGCTGCTTCATTGTCCTGTGGAGGGACACAGGGAGCCTGTGGCAGGGATGGATAAGGAGGAGGAAACAAGGAGTCTGGGTCATTCCCACCCTGCAGAAAGGGATAGAGGGGGGCAGTTGGTCATGGAGACTCTTTAGGCTTTTCTTTAAGAGCTAACACCTTCTGAGGCTCTTCCTGCCTAGGTGGCAGGATGGCTTTCAGCCATGCTGGTGGATCTTCAACAAAGTCCTGCCAGGTTGTAATGTATGGGACCTGATCCAGATGGCCAGATCGGATCAGGACCGAGGCCAATATACTACATCTTTGACCTGGAAAATAATAGGAAGATGGAAATTTCCCTCCGGGGGCCACCTGATGTTAAAGGTCAGCCATTTGTTCCTGCAAAAGATTTCAAGTTTAGATTTTTTAACACTGAGACCAAGGTTCTGAGCTTGGCCTTTGAAATCCTGGAAATGGTCTAAAATCAAAGATTAAGGAGTTGTTTGCATCTGTCCCATGTCACCCACAGTCACCAAAATGCACATGAAACATACAAAACACAAAACACAACAAAAAGCCAGTGTCTATCCCTTATAAGACCGGTAACAAAACTGAAACTAGGACAATGGCAGAATGCCAACCGGCGGGAGTGACCCACCTCGTCCGTCCAAAAACACTAATGGGATCGATTCCACATGACCCCTTTTGGCAGGATCTGGGGATTCCATGTCCCAGTCCTCCGCAGACATGAGGCCCAGAACATCTTCTAGAACCCTGGCCGATAGCCTTTCAGTGGCGCTTCCACCTGGGCTTTCTTTTGGCTCAACCAGACTACCAAAATCTCAGGCCCACATACAGACACAAACACTGAACACTCACTGCTCTTCAGCCCTCTGGTTCAGGGTCCTTAGGGGTCTTGGGGAATCCTGGAAGAGCCCCCAAATGTTGTGCCTGGATTGGTAGTTCCCAAAGACCACCAGGAGCTGACTCCGATGCCAAAGCAAAAGGGCCTTTATTGCAGCCAGCTTGAGCTTGGACTCCCGGGGACTCTGCTGCAACAGATCCTGCCCAAGAGCCATGAGCTCTGGGGTGGGGGCTTTTTATGGGGTTGGGATTGTAGGTGGGGTTTGAGGAAGATCTGAGTATGAGGCGGCACAGGATTCGGCACTAGTGACCCAGTGGTCTGATGACAAGGTGTGCTCTGATTGGGTGGTAGGAATCATGCAATTATGGGGAAATACCTGGCGGGGAAACCAAAACTTATTTCTTAAGATGGTGGGAGCTGCCTAAAATAGCGTTTGTCTGGTTCTCTCACTATCATACCATTTAAATGTATTACACTAACTATTGGTTTTAATGGGGCTATAGCCTTTTGTTCACAAGTATAGAGCATGGCATTTCCTGGACCTATCCTAATCTGAGTTCTATTTTTTGCTGCTTACATGTGTTTGTCCTTGCTGTTTCCTCTGCCTGGGATGCCATCCTCCTTAATGTCTACATACCTATATTCTAGTTACCTTTTATGGCCTTGTTCAAATGTTGCCTAAACTTTATCAGGTGGAACAATGAACAATAAAACTTACTTCAGAACTTTTAGGCTTCTCAATTTGCAAGTATTTGAACTTGTGAGGAAATCACTGCATTAAAAATGAGTTCTAATATATTAAAACATATCTTACAGTATTCATATTGGGTTTTTCCAATACTTCTGTTGGGATCACAAAAGGAAAGGAAATGAAAAATCCAGACTCCCTGGTGCTACTGAAGAGAGATAGAAGGAAGTGCCTTGAAAACACCAAAGGAAAACTATTCTATTTTTCAAGGCCTTACTTAAGGTAAAAACAGGCAAGTGTAAGCTGATAAACACAGAACAAAATGATAAGGTACTCTCAGTTGTTTGCAAAAGGCAGGGGTTAAATCATACTTCAAGGAAGAGTTGCAGGCTTATTCAGTGGCAAAACCAAAATCAGACATGTGTTCTGAATCTGACCTTTTCTATTAGTTGTGTGACACTGGTAAAACAACTTAATTACTTTCAACCTATTTCTTCATCTGTAAAACAGAAATAACAAAAAGTGACTGGCTATAGTGCTGGAAACATTGTAAGCATTCAATAAATCAAGATTGCTGTGTGAGAGAAAATTCAGAGGTGAGGTAATTAGTCCAAGTTTACACAAATAGAATCAGGTCCCTAAATTCTAACATAGTAAAATAATTTTGCTGTCTTTCAGTTCTTTGGCACATCTAACTCAAGAATAGTCACCCTTATTCTGACATTGATCACTGTGCTAACACATAGCTTTCTATTTTGTTTTCTTATGAATACATCATTTCTCATTTAAAATGGAAGATTTTGAAATACATAGGGCATAAACTTGCCTGGTCTGAGGAAGACTGAATGAATGCCATGAATACACGGCACTAGACACTGAGATCCAGAAAGTAAAACAGAGTTTCTAGATACAAGTGTGGCAAAAGGAGAATTTTTTTTTTTTTGATGTGCTAAGACATTTACAGTTTACTCTTGTTTAGAAATAAACCCTTGCTGGCTCAGTGCCTGTAGCTCAGTGGTTAGGGTTCCAGCCACATACACTGAGGCTGGCAGGTTCAAACCTGGCCCGGGCCTGCTAAACAATGACAACTGCAACCAAAAATAGCCAGGCATTGTGGTGGGCACCTGTAGTTCCAGCTACTTGGGAGGCTGAGTCAAGAGAATCACTTAAGCCCAAAAGTTTGAGGTTGTTGTTAACAGTGATGCCACAGCACTCTACAAAAGGTGACATAGTGAGACTCTGTCTCAAATATATATATATATATATATATGTATGTGTAAGAGTGTTTTTTTCTCTTTTTTTTATTAAATCATAGCTGTGTACATTAATGCAATTATTGGGTACAGTGTGCTGGTTTTATATACCATTTGAAATATTTCCATCAAACTGGTTAACATAGCCTTCACCAAATTTTCTTAGTTATTGTGTTAAGACATTTATACTCTACACTTAGTAAATTTAACATGTACCCTTGTAAAATGCACTGTAGTTGTATTCCCACAAAAGAGTGTTTTTATATTGGTTTCATAATAATATTGAGTACATTGGATCCTTTCTTTGCCGTTATTGAGATCCTTTACTAAGAAGGATGTCTTTAAACTTCATACAGGTAAACGTAAATGATGTAAAGTTTCCATCTTCTTCTTTTTATGGCTTCTTTTATGGCTTTTATGGTATTCTGTGGTATAAATATACCACAGTTTGTTAATCCATTCATGGGTTGATGAGCATTTGGGTTGGTTCCACAACTTGGCAATTATGAATTGGGCTGCAGTTAACATTCTGGTGCAAATGTCTTTGTTGTAAAATGGTTTTTGTTCTTCTGGGTAGATACCTAATCATGGAATTGTAGGATCAAATGGAAGGCCAACTTTTAGATCTTTGAGAATTCTCCATACTTCTTTTCAAAAAGGCTATATTAGTTTGCAATCTCACCAGCAGTGTAGAAGTGTTCCTTTCTCTGTGCATCCACATTTGCAGTTTAGGGACAATTAAATATCCCTCTGAAAGAAAATCTGAAGCCAGTGCTCTGTATGCCGAATTAAAAGCTTAAGAGATATGTCAGGGCACTTCCCATTTTACAATTTTCACTCACACAGGAATGTTTCCCTTTCATTTTAGTTCATGTCTTCCTCCACTCCCCACTAACAGTTCTTATTCAGAAGCTTAGTTCAATACCAATTATTTTGAAAATTTGATTGATGTGGTATGGCAGATTAAAAAAAATGAATTAGGGCTCAGCGCCTATAGCTCAACCGGCTAAGGCGCCAGCCACGTACACCTAAGGTGGCGGGTTCGAATCCCCAGCCCGGACCGCCAAACAACAATGACGGCTGCAACCAAAAAATAGCCAGGCGTTGTGGCGGGTGCCTGTGGTCCCAGCTACTTGGGAGGCGGAGGCAGGAGACTTGCTTGAGCCCAGGAGTTGGAGGTTGCTGTGAGCTGTAATGCCACGGCACTATGCCCAGGGGGACAGCTTGAGGCTCTGTCTCAAAAAAAAAAAAAAAGAATTGGAATGTAAATGTAATAGGAGGCATCTGAATGGAGTGGAATGAAAATTGGAATAGAAGCTAGAAGACATGAGCACCCTTAGGAATCCTTCCCCCTCTCAGGGCCTTTGTTTTCCTAATTGTAATGGGAGGAGCTTGGGCTACAAGGTCTCTAGGACCCCTACCATCTCTATCCTCCTAAGATTCTACAAGTTCTTTCCATCTCATCCCCCAACTGACACACAAATTTAAGTGTTAGAATAAAAGGGGTGTGTGTTTATGAGTGTGTGTAGTAGAGATGAGGGGAAATCATTAAGGGAGAAATAGCACAGGCAGACACTTCATTCAAGGTTACCACATCCAGGAATAGTGTATGCAAGATGTGCAAATAGAGTGGAAAACTTGATAATAGAATAAAAGGTTTACTTTACAAAGAAGGATAAGATCCAAGCAAGACTGCCTAACTAAAGCCTCTGAAGCATAACCTCTCCTTGCTGTATTGTTGAAAATCTATTAAGAGTTGAGGATGACCAAACAAGACGTCAGACGGTTATAAACCACATTCCTAGCCCCCCTTTCCTTAAATTTTTTGTTTGTTTGTTTTCATTGATATGTATTCAGCAGGTTAGATACAGGTTTATACCTGGTTGTTACTGGCATGTGGGGACAAGCAGTTACAGAAAAAAATGATTACTATTTCACTCTTCTATTAGTTTTGTCACACAATTGGCCTATAAAACCTTCACCTCAAAGGCATTCCATGTGTTGTTACACAAGAGTCAACTTAAATACTGCCTCTTACTCCCTATAAACTATCCAGACAATTTAAACGTTGCTCTAATTTTCCTTTAAAATTATGAACAATAGAAAGGTAAATTATCAATTATTTGCTAAAAAGAAGATTCACAAAATCTTATATTATCCTTACTGCTTTGTCATGTTCATAACCCAATCAAGCAACCAAGATTCAAGAATCAGATACTTAAACATGTTTTTCATTTTCTGCAATGAGTTCCAGAGGCAGTAAGAAACAGCTCTGGGAGTGGCTCTGGGCAAAAGATAAAGGAGGTTGCAGCTAGTGGAAGTGGTAATTAGAGCCAATTACAACTTGACTTATCTGCTTTGTCATTAAAATGCCTGTCAGACCTCTCATTTTCCTAAACAGAGGAAGAGAAAAGGTATAGCTTAGTTGGGGAGAGGGTTAACCAAAGGGAAGGGATTTCTAATACAGTTTACAAATTTACCCTGTAACCTTAGACAAATATATTGCCTTTTGACTTCGATCTGACTGAGCTTTGCTCACAGTTTAACTTCAAACTGAAAGGGATTTTAGGAAATCACTTGGGCCAGTCCCCTGCCTTCTAGCAGGTAATGTATTATTAGAATACCATGTTTTTCAAATGAGACATGAAAGATCCAGAGAATTTAAGTAACTAGAATATGCCTTCTGCCTCCTACTGAAATAAATCTGATTCTGGTCTCACTTTCAGATTATTCTCCTCTTTTCGGAAACGTTGGGTAAGGATTAACACACAATAATCACAAAGCATGTTGTAGTAGTGAAAGAAAGGGAACAAAGGTAGAGAAATACTGGGAAAGAGATTACCTTTGAAAATACTAAGGGAAGCTTATAACATTACCAACAGAGATGCAAGTACTTTGAATGGATAGATCTCAAGGGAAAAGAATAGATTTAGCTCTTTTAAGAACTGGCTTGAGGAAAGAAATAATTACACTCAATGGACCAATCTCACTTGAGAAAGAACAGGAATGCCACTAATGGACACACTATGCATTAAGTTTGAGATAGGAATCACACTAAGTGAAATTTTGTGTGCAAAAATCAGATATCCTGAACAAAGTCAGGCTCCTTGGGCGAAGGGTAAAAAGAAATAACACATTTTTTCTTACAAATACCATTTAAAAATTTCACTGTATAACCTCTAAAGATTTTCTTTTCTCTTTTGTCCTTAAAATCCTCTGTAATCTGGCCATTGAATGCCTGGAACTCATTATCTTCCTATCTCTAATCTTTCTTCACCTGGCATTCTAAACACAAATTACATCTCCCTCCCCATCGGCCTCCCACGCACCATCCTTATATGTTATCTAGAAAACACCATCCACCTCACATACCTTTGTGATTTAGTTTTGTGCATGTGTGTTTAAGACAGAGTCTCAAGCTCTCACCCTGGGTAGAGTGCCATGGCGACATCTTAGCTCACAGCAGCCTCCAACTCTTGGGCTCAAGCGATCCTTTTGCCTTAGTTTTTTTTTTTTTTTTTGTATTTTTAGTAGAGACAGGGTCTTAACTCAGGCTCAGGCTGGTCTAAAACCCGTGAGTGCAAGCAGTCCACCCAGCTCGGCCTCCCAGAGTGCCAGGATTACAGGTATGAGCCACCACTCTGGGCCTGTTATCCTTTATATTGAATTACTCATTCAGGATTTCACTCCCCATCCCATCAATCCACTCAAATTGAGTGTCTTTCCCAATCCTGTTTTATCTTTGTTCCTTTTTTTTTCAATACTACACTTTCTCTTCATATATCTAAAACAAATTCCATACTTCCATCTGATAAGCCATCTCTTTGCTTTTCTTGAAAACTAAGATTTATTTATATAAGGACTATAGGGATGGGCCTGGGTATTTCACAGTAGTCAGCTGGTAAGTATAGATAGAGATGACAACCAAGCTCCCTCCTTCCATGTTCCTAACAGAGAAGGGCACAATGTTTAGGAGCAGAACCTTGGGGAGTGTTGCTTGTGATATGTTCTTAGTATTAAAAAGGGCTTGCCTGAACTATTTTAGGATTAGCTCCACCCCTTCATTCCTTCAATTAAAGATGTATCCTTATTATAACAAAGACCTCCATTTACATGCTTTTTTCCTTGGTGGAGGTGTGTATGCAATGGTCACTAACAGAAAGATCCATAGAGAGCAAGGAGAGTAATTCCCTTAGTAGGCACAATGGTGTCAGGAAAGTTATTACAAAGAGAGTGCTGCAATACATATCATAAGAGAATTTTAAAGTAGCACATACCCTGAGGAGTAAACTCCTGAGGGTAGGGCACTACCCCATTATTAGGTCCAACCCTAGGGAAGAGTTTGATTACCTGGCAGACACTTAGACACAGCCCATATTTGGGATTAATTTTTATTCACCCCATATAATAGCATATATAAAATGTGCACAGGCTCAGCGCCTGTGGCTCAAGCAGCTAAGGCGCCAGCCACATACACCTGAGTTGGCGGGTTCAAATCCAGACTGGGCCCCGCCAAACTACAACAGCTGCAACCAAACAATAGCCAAGTGTAGTGGCAGGTGCCTGTAGTCCAAGGTACTTTAGGCATAGGCAGAATTGCTTGAGCCCAGGAATTGGAGGTTGCTGTGAGCTGTGATGCTATAGCACTCT
>NW_003852570.1:2541380-2551286 GCF_000181295.1 Otolemur garnettii | reverse complement strand
AATTGAGACTGAGTCTGGTAAAATAAGGTAGGAAAAAAGCTGAATATAAATTTTAAAGAAATAAACATGCACATGGTCTGACAATTAAGTTGGCAAAGTCATCCTGGAAAAAGTGCTATATACATTGCTGAATTATCACTACAGTCACTTTTAAAGTACTCCCCTTGGGAAGCAATGCACTGATGCCAGTGCCTAGTCCAACTTTCAAAACAATTTTGGAACTCTCAGCAATGACCATCGGAACTGTCATATTACCCTTGATGTCCTGAATGTCAAACTGTCTTCAGTATTTCCTTTAGCTTCAGGTAAAGAAAAAAAGTCACTGGGGGGACAGATCAGGTGAGGAGGGAGGGTGGTCCAATATTGTTGTTTATTGGCTAAAAACTCCTCACAGTGCTGTGTGAGCTGGTGTATTGTCATGATGCAAGAGCCATGAGTTGTTAGCCACAATTTTCAGTTAAGGCAGAGCACCATGGCTCATGCCTGTAATCCTAGCACTCTGGAAAGCTGAGGTGGGCTGACTGCTTAAGCTCAGGAGTTCATGACCAGCCTGAGCAAGAGACTCCATCTTTACTAAAATAGAAAAATTAGCTGGGCATTGTGGCAGGCGCCTGTTATCTCAGCTACTTGGAAAATGGAGGCGTGAGGATGGTTTGAGCCCAAGAGTTTGAGGTTGTTGAGAGTTATGATGACACCACAGCACTCAACCCCCAGGGCAACAGAGTGAGATTAAGTCTAAATAAATAAATAAATAAGAAGAAGAAAAAGAAAGATTTTCATTTAAAATCTTCCTGTTTCTCTATCAACGTTTACTTGGTTTGCTATGCTTCTCACAGTCAACTGACAACTTTGATGCACAATTTGACAAATTTTTGCAATGTTTTCATCACTTTTGCTTGTTACTGGCTACCCTGTCCTCTCTTCATAGTGGTGCTTTCTCTCCACTCAGAAAAACATTTAATCCATTTGTGCGCTGCTGTTTTCTTTATGGCCTTATCCCCATAAACTTGGACTAATGTGTCCCTGGTTTCACTTTCACTCTTGCCAAGTTTAACTAGAAATTTATGAATTCACAAGTATTTTTAACAAGAAACTTAAGAGTATTTGTTGCTCTTATTTAAGTGCCGACATTCTCACAATGACACACAAAAACATGAAATAATGAATGCCATTCAGTAAGACACTGCCACACATCAACATGAACACAGCTGTAAGACACTGACACACTAAAGTTGTGAAACTTTACTGAGTTGTTTGTATAGTGCTGCAAACCTAAGTGCATGGTAGCAATTGTCAAACCTACAGTTTCACTACATGTTACCCTCAAAGGAAATAATGGTTACTAGGGTAGATAAGTAACTGCTTTTAAAGTTTTGTTTGGGGCACGTAAATATGCCTTATTTTATGATAACAGAAGGAAATGAGCATAGCTTAAGGCCAGATAATAAAGTTTCCATCTACCTGTTATGGATTCTGGATGGTAAGCAGCTTTTGTATCAAGTATGGGCTGGTAGCCCTGGTTGACTTAAATGAGTTATATAGCCGTTGGGAAGTGGGAAATGGTGCTAGATTATACATAGACAACCAAAACTAACACAAACATACATAAGCTTCCTACTATGTAAATTCTTTTTGAGGTCATAGATCTCCTTTTACAGAATTTTTTTTTTAATTGAGACACCCTGGGTAGAGTGTTGTGGCTTCACAGCTCACAGCAACCTCTAACTCTTGGGCTTAAGCGATTCTCTTGTCTCAGCCTCCCAAGTAGTTGGGACTATAGGTGCCCACCATAACGCCCAGCTATTTTTTGTTGCAGTTGTCATTGTTGGTTAGCTGGCCTGGGCTGGGTTCAAGCTGGTGCCATAACCACTGTGTTACTGGCACCAAGTCTCCTTTTACAGAATTTTGTATATAACAGATTCAAAAACCAAATTTCTTGACCTCCCTATATTAAATGACTAAATGTTCAAAAGAACTACCTTTAAATAGGACATCAAAGGCTATACATTTTGTATGAAATAGTACGTGCACAGATTTTCAAAGCTGTGAAAATGCAGTAACTAGCACAACACATTTTGGTCACTTTATTAAATGACATTAAATAGTTAAGTTTCAACTACTAAACAGCACTTTGAATGGTGAAAACACAGATAGTATATTGTCATACTTGAATGCTTTTCTTTAAAAACACAATTCCAGTCCTTATATATATTACAAAACAGCCTTAAAGGAAGAAGTAACACCTTTCTACAGTACTTAAGATACTCAATAACAGAAATGAAAAGCAGTCTAACAGAAACAAAGGCAAATCTTCACAGCTGTATGATTTCAGCAGCCAAAGCTGGATGATGGACTGAAACATTACTATATAACTGGGACAAAAACATACAATATCACAATACTAAGCAAAAACGCTTTACACCCAAAGAAATAAAACAGGTTACAAAATGTGGAGAATTTAGCAGGCAAAACTGTATTACAAGCAACATTTTAAATCATCATTTTTAAGCCATTGCAACTATTTAAAACATCTAAAACAAATATAAAAATGAGCCTTTTAGTATTTTATTGATGTGATTTTTTTGTCTTTAAATATTTGTTAAAGCTTGATGTTACACTCAAAGTACATATTACGTAGCTAAATGTCAAGTGAGAAGAGGGTATGCAAAGTGGTCCAAGTTTTATTTCAAACTCTGATTTCCAATTAATCCTTCTAAATGTTATTCTTTAAGTCATAATTTTGTCCATGGTGGAAAAGGTTTAGATAGTTGCCTAAAATTTTCACATCTGTATCTTTGAGTAAATAATTAGACCATGTTGAAAATTCCTATGTCTACTAAATCAGGTTTAAAGTATTCTGGACTTATACAAATACCAACTGATAACAGTTAGCTAGAGCATACTGCCTTCAAATATTTATCTCATAAATCTTGTCTTTTTCATTTCTTCTAAAAGTAAACACATATCTACCCCCTAATTAAATAAATTTGATTACATGGCTGGAAATATATCCAAATATACAGAATTTGATAGTGATATCTCATCACAGGAAGATGGGGGAGGGGTAGATCCACCAAACCTCACAAATTCAAGATCACAAACCTAGTGTTTTTGGGATGTTTTACCACTAAGTTATTCCAAGATAAAAAGGGAAATCTCTTAATCATCCAAATAACTCAAAATAGTTTTAGTTAATGTTAAACTCATTCTAATCCAGTGATACCTAGAGCAAATCTTATGCCCAGATTTCTTGTTTTCTGGAATTCTTTAGCTGTTTCCACTACCTGTTACATCACCATCTCAAAAAATGATTTTGCCATACTGAGTTGACTCCTATAGTCAAAAATAATCTTTTAAGAATTAAAGTAACCAAATTATACATGAATAAAATTATAGGTCATTTTTATAGATCTGGATTAAGAAAAAATGTAATGATTTTCTAGTAAAACCCCATAAAAGGGTATTAAATGGATTAATTTTGAGAAAAAATTGCCTCACAAATCTAAACTAACCTAAAAACATCGTACTTTGTAACAATTTAAGAGAATGTAAGGAAACTGGGGGAAAAGAATATGATGATGAGAGAAAAGAAGAAAGCATAGAAGTCAGTGATCCTTATCTTTAAGAGGAATTATTTCACAATACTGACAGTACTGGGAATTGTTAAAGCACATTCCTCATGTGAACTTAGTCAGCAATGGTTCTGCCATTTCGATGTTTATAAAACAGGGTGTGAATCTAACCACCACAACTTCACTATTAACCTCCTAAAATGCTAGAACTTGATTTTCTTAGTCCACATCCCACTGCCAGCAACAGGATGAAGCACTAGCACTGGCACTATGCAGTTAAGAGATATGCTTTATATTAGTGCCAGGAGAGAGAAAATTTGTATGTGGAAGATATACACAACCCTGAAATTTTACCAGTAATTATTTCAGCACATATAACTGAAAATAAAAAAAAATGGCAGAAGGACTAAAGAAGGAAAAGGAATTCTCTTCTTAGGCTGTACTTAAGGCTGTTTATACAATGCTAAGATAACTGTTAAGACTCCTCCAACTTTAGAGCAGTAGTATTTAAGAATATTGCACACAATTCTGTCAAAGATAACCTTTAGTTTCTAACTTTTCAGTCACAGAGATGATATAGCAGGAGCCCTATTTCAGACTTCAGTCAAAAGAATATTAAAACCATTTCAATCACTTTAATCAAGAAATGGATTAAGTACAAAAGTATTTTATAACTTGAGGAATCAACTCTAAGAACTCAGCTGTGTGTTTTTGTTTAAAGAATGAATATATAAATTTTTATTCTTTCCTAAAATCATTAATTTTATCATAATTTTATGGTTGCTAAAAGCAGGCATAAAAATTTAGAGAGGAAATCTGTGGAGCTGTTACTGTTATGGAAGGACTTGTTTTCACTGAAAACAATTTGAAATATCTTCTGTACTCAATGTGTGTAAGAAGATTCTAGGCAATATCACTGACAAATGTCAGGGGAGAAATATTATGCCCTATTTAAAAAAAAAAATTAAACTAACATGGAGGATTGGCATTTAAGGGGACCAAACTATTTATACAGTTGAGTTCTGTTAAGTCATTGATTCCTAAAAAAATAAAAGATCTTTCTATGATTTTAACAATCCTTTAAGCTTTTAGTGCAAAATCACATTGATTTCCCTTGGGAAGGTCCTGGATTTTTGCTCCTCATTGGGGGTGGTGCACGCTGTAATGGTGGTGGCTGCATACCACCAGCCACTGACTGATACATTCCTCTCATATCAATCTGCTGGTAGTTAGATGGATTCATGATTAGATTTGGAGGCTTTGGCATCATGAGGTGACCCAGTGTGGCTTGTTGATAAGTCATTTGTTGCTGTTGCTGCTGATTGTATTGCTGTTGGAGCCTTCTGTTCATAAGTATCCGCTGAACACAGCTGATTAACTATAAAGAGAAAAGGGAGATATTACAAGTGCATGACCTGTCTCAAAGAAGCAAGTAACAGTTTTGGGTTAAAATCAATTTGTTAAGGGGATACATAACAAAAGCAAAACACATTATTGTTTATTATTATCACCATTATAAATCTGATGGCATTCACAGGACCATTACTGTAGAAACCAGTTAGTAACACCATTTAGGGCTAAATTCTTTTAATGTTGACTATTGTATTCTAAGCAGCTTTTAGGGTAATTGCCATAGTAACCTGTCCTGCACTGTGATTAGTCTCAAGTATTAGTTACAGCACTTTTTATCATGTCTCTCTCTTTTGAATATTTCATATGATGACAGAGAAATAAGCATTTTAGTGACAAACACCAAAGGGAAAAGAAAGCACTAGCAGTAGGAATAATTCCTACCTGGAATGTCCCAAATTTCCTATGGTAATTTAAAACCATATAATTTTGTAGTGTTTTATAAGTGAGATTCATGCCAAAGAAACTGATTCCCTGCTGTCAACAGTTGAAATTTCTCAGTGAAGGTGGCTAGCAAATGACTATGATGGGAAAGATGATCAAAGATCCTAGAATATGCTAGCCTTTTAAAGAATCATATAATTTAGTAGAAACTTATGTGCCACTCCTAGCTCTACTTTTTATTCTCTAAATATATTGATATGTATATTTCTACTTAAAAGTTGTTCAGAAATGGCAAATGTGATAAAAATCTGGCAAAAATTTCTATTTAGATGTCCAGAATATATGAAAAATAAAATTATATGGAATAGGTCCTATATAAACTTCAGGGAGACTCATTTGGGAAGCTATTACTCCTTTTTAACAGTGCCTTTAGCTGACATTACTAGGTTTTTGACAAATTTGCTTCAATAATCAACAACCATCTATCCCTCCTGGGATGGTTATTGACATAGCTGTTACATATACACATTATTATAAATTCAAGACAATTAATGATAACCTAGAGACAGTCAGAATTCTTACCATCTGTTGTTTTGTCAATACATCATTGTAGATTGCTTCTCTTCGTTTAACATCAAGCTCCTGGCTGGCTTGTCTACTTAATGCTAACGCTTGTACTTGGGCCTCTGAAAGATTCATGTTTTCCTTCCACTAAAAGAAAAATTGTCTATTTACTATTACTGTACAATAGAGGAAAAATAATTAAGGCACTTAAAGATATACTCAGGATTTTTCAAGTTTTTTCCCTCTTTTATTTGTTTTCTAAGAAAAACAATGAAGTAGAAGCAGGGTACTAAGTTGTCCATTGTTATATATGGGTTTGCTATCTCTGGAATGAAATAACTGTTTGGATGTAGTTTATACTACTAGAAATTAAAATATATTTACATAAGCAAAGATTTTACCCATTTTTTGTGTCAACATCTATGTAAAATTGCTGAGTTACAGCTTGCAATATTATCCAGTTTACTAGTATTTTACTATTGCAAACTAAGTTATAAGATGTGAACCAAACAACAATAAAAATTAAAACAAATGGTGGGCTGGGGAGAACACAAATCGGAGGTTCGAATGAGACAACTGCCAAGTAGCTTACTACAGCTGAAATTATATCTTCAAGAGGCTGAATCCTCACTGCTGTCACACTGTTTGTTGCTTCCACAACTTTTTCTCTTCCTTGATTAATGAGGTCCTAGAAGAGTACAATAAATAAGTTACATAGGGCAGAAAGAAGCACCATTTTAAAATATAGGGGTCTTTCCTCTTGCTAATTTATAGTACTTGTATTTAAAACTTTTTTAGTAATTGAAGAGAACAACAACATCCAGCATCAATATAGTGCAATAAAACTCATCAATGCCAACAGGGTCTTATTAGCTAGATAAAAGTCTGGGTTTTAATGCACCAATATTTTATTAATTTTTATTTTGTTAATTTTAATGAACCTATAGGCACATTTTAAAAAGGAAACCAAAGATTCAATTAAGTTATTAAATTATTGGTATAATAAAATACAATCTTTCCTATTTAATTGACAATTGGTTCTAGCTTTAAATTACTCATTTCATAATATTGGGAATTGTCATCTATTTAATGGTACATCTACACTGCATTAGAATGTAAATTAATGTGTGCATTTATCTTACTTTCAAACATTGAACAAGCAATTTGTTTATACCAAATATTTTAAAACTGAAGTATTTACAGAGCTTGTCAGCTGCCCTATTGTTCTTTAATTAAAATAATTCAAACTACATTAATTCAAGGTCTGATTCCCTTGTGCTTTGAACAAACCATATTTCACTATATGTTGGTTCACAAAAGGTCAACAAATAAAAGTGAAATTTCTTGGTCTATTTAAAGGTAATCTTTTGCAGAATGTGGTATTCCTGCATAGGGAACACTCAACAACAAGGCACTTGAAATTGCCTTTAATTCATGTTAAACTACCTTAGTACTTCACAACTTACCTCCAACTGTTGATTACTCATTGCTGACAGGGCTCCCAAATTGAAAGGAATATAAGGAGTTTGAGAGTTGAAACTGACAGGGGGTAAATTGGTCCCAGCTGGTATGTTGAAACGCATGGTCAATCCCTAAAAACAAAAAATTATGCACTTTTCACATTGTGATTTAAAACTTGAAATTCTACACCACCTACTGATTTAGAAAAGAATTCTCAGATATAGGACACTATTACCACTCTTACACACACACAGAAAACATCCTTTTCACCCAAAACAAAGCTCTTATTACACAGAAAGCTTTACCCCTAAAGGTGTACTCTTTTTTTCCCTGATAATTCCCATCAAATGAGGCAACTCAGAGAATTCTGATGAGACTCCTAACATCACATTAAGGTTGAAGAGGTTTGGTACTATGAGTTAGGAGTTTAAAAGGGATTCAGGTATTAGGATAAGGTGTCTCATGCTCAAACACATTTTTGCTCAAATGAGTTGGTTTTTAAAAGAGACATGAAATTATTTTCAATAAAGATGCTATTGGAGATTGGCATTAATATCTAATAATGGAATATTTTCATGTTCTAATAGCCAAGATTTAGAATTCATGGTGCACATGCTAAAACAATTACTCCCACTTCCAAACTCTAATCTCTCATGTTTGTTTCTGCAGAGAGGGTATTGATGGGAGTCAAGTGATGTTAAATATGTAACTTCCTACTCAACTCTCAATTCAGCAAGTGCTAAGCAGAAATGGGGTTATGATTCTTTAAGTATAAAATATTATTTTCTCATCTCCCCCCTCCCACTATACCACTGATGGCAGCCAAAGACAATAAATAAATTCTTATAATTGGGGACTCTGTTCTTAAAGACCCACTGTATTATTACCAGTTTTGAATGTGACCCTTTCCTCCTCACTGCTCTCTCAAACAATGTAAAAACAAAAAGCATTTTGAATGAATTACCTTCTTCTCTGCTTCATACTCAGCCCAGGCTGCTTTTCTTTCTTCTTCAGTCAACTCTTCTTCTTCTTTGTGGTCCAAAAGAGAATCATGTTCATGATATCCTACAATGTGTTCTTTATGTATCTGAAGAAGTTCTGCAAGTATGGTGTCCTGTTTAGAGGAGTTGAAATAAAAGAAAATTACTTTCTCCCTCAGGACTGAATGTCCAAAGTTGTACTGCCAATTGGTAGAATAGAAACTAGAAACTGAGTACTATACATATTACTGATATCTATATCTATATCTATATCTATATATATAAAATACCTAGAAAACAGCCACAAAACATGGAATACCAGCCTCTTATTTTAAGAAGTTCACTTTTATACAATATTTCAGGGATTCAACTTTTTGTTAAATTACCACTTTTCAGCTTTTAAGGTCTTTTTTCTCAACTTCAAAAAAAAATTCATATACATTTTGGTTTGTGCTTAGTTTTCAGTTGATAAGTACTAATGAAAACTGTTTAAGTTAATGATTACATTGAATGCCTATGCTAAAAGTCATAGCAACTCCTGTTTATACATAACAAATAACTTTATTTACACAATAAATTTAGCTGTTAACCATTATTCCAACAAAAACATCTAATCTAAATAGTTATAACTCAACTGGCACATATAGCCTTTATATTCCAATTGCAGGAAGTCAAATATAAATTATACCATGAAGACCCATGGGTTAAATTTCAATAGTTATTTGCTATAAATTTTTCAATTTATTATCATAGTGTCTTTTAAAAGAAATCATGGGACAGCACCTGTAGCTCTAAAGAGGCACAGGCTAGCTGACTGGATACATAAACTCAGAACAGACATCTGTTGTATATAATAATCTCATCATACCTTAAAGGATAAAAACAGACTCAGGTCAAAGGGATGGACTTGTATAATACAGGCAAATGGAAATCAGAAAAAAGCAGGGGTTGCAATTTTAATAGCAGATACAATTGGCTTTAAACCAACAAAGATAAAGAAAGATAAGGAAGTTCACTACATATTTGTCAAGGGAAACAACCAGCATGAAGAGATTTCAATAATTAACATTTATGCACCCTACCAAAATGCTGCTCAATTCATAAAGCAGACTGTAATGGATATGAACAACTTGATATCTTCCTGCCCTATAATAGTTGGAGATTTTAACATCCCTTTGACAGTTTTGGATAGATCCTCCGAGAAGAAACTAAACAAAGAAATATTAGAATTAAACTTGACCCTAGAACAAATGGACTTTACAGACCTCTAAGAACATTTCATCCTAATAAAACTAAATATACATTCTTCTCATCAACCCATGGGTCATCATCCAAAATAGACCATATCCTAGGACACAAGTATAACCTTAGAAAATTTAAAAGTACAATTATTCCTTGCATCTTCTTGGACCACCATGGGATAAAAATTGAATTCAACAGCAATGGGAATCTCCATACTCAAACAAAGTCATGGAAGCTAAATAATCTTAGGCTGACTGATAGCTGGGTCAAAGACAAGATTAAGAAGGAAATCA
>NW_003852570.1:2519250-2540510 GCF_000181295.1 Otolemur garnettii | reverse complement strand
CCTTTGATAATATCCAGTATCCTTTCATGATCAGAATTCTTAAGAAAATAGGTATACATGGGACATTTCTTAAACTTATAGAGGTCATTTGCAACAAACCCACAGCCAATATCATATTGAATGTTGTCAAATTGAAAACATTTCCACTCAGATCAGGAATAAGAAAAGGATGCCGACTATCTCCACTGCTATTTAACATAGTAATGACGTCTTAGCTATCACAATCAGGCAAGAGAAGGCTATCAAGGGTATCCAAATAGGGTCAGAGGAGATCAAACTCTCACTCTTCACTGATGACATGATCCTATACCTGGAAAATCCCAGGGACTCAACTTCAAAACTCTTAGAAGTGATCAAGGAATACAGCAGCATCTCAGGATACAAAATCAATACTTACAAGTCAGTAGCTTTTATATATGCCAACAATAGTCATGTTGAAAAAACAATCAAGGATTCTATTCCTTTTACAATAGTGCCATAGAAGATGAAATATCTGGGAATTTACCTAACAAAGAATGTGAAAGATCTCTATAAGGAGAACTATGAAACTCTAAGAAAAGAAATAGGTGAAGATGTTAACAAATGGAAAAACATACCACATTCATGGCTGGGAAGAATCATTGTTAAAATGTCCATACTACCCAAAGCAATCTACAGATTTAATGCAATCCCTATTAAAGCACCATTATCATACTTTAAAGAACTTGAAAAAACAGTATTTTGTTTTATATGGAATCAGAAAAAAACCTCGAATAGCAAATACATTACTCAGAAATAAGAACAAATCAGGAGGTATCACATTACCAAACTTCAGGCTATACAATAAATCTATAGTGATCAAAACAGCATGGTACTGGCACAAAAACAGAGTGGTAGATTTATGGAACAGAATAGAGAACCAAGAGATGAACCCAGCTACTTATTGTCATTTGATCTTCGACAAGCCTGTCAAAAATATTCAGTGGGGGAAAGACTCCAAATTTAACAAATGGTGCTGGATGAACTGGCTTGAGACCTATAGAAGACTGAAACTGTACTCTCACCTTTCACCATTAACAAAGATTCTCACTGGATAAAAGATTTAAACTTAAGACATGAAACTGTAAAAAATACTAGAAGAAAGTTCAGGGAAAACACTTGAAGAAATCAGCCTGGGAGAATATTTTATGAGGAGGACCCCCTGGACAATTCAAGCAACACCAAAAATACATTACTGGGATCTGATAAAACTAAAAAGCTTTTGCACAGCCAAGAGAACAGTAAGTAAAGCAAACAGACAACCTTCAGAATGGGAGAAGATTTTTACATGTTACACTTCTGACAAAGATCTGATAACTAGAATCTACAGAGAACTCAAACTAATCAGTAAGAAAAGAATAAATAACCCCATTTCTATGTGGGCGAGAGACTTCTCTGACGAAGACGAAGACAGGTGCATGGCCTACAAACATATGAAAAAATGCTCATCATCCTTAATCATCGGAGAAATGCAAATCAAAACCACTTTGAGATATCATCTAACTCCAGTAAGATTAGCCCACATCACAAAATCCCAAAACTACAGATGTTATTGTGGATGTGGAGAGATGGAAACACTTCTACACTGCTGGTGGGAATGCAAGCTAATGTGGCCTTTTTGGAAATAAGTTTGGGGAACACTCAAGGAACAAAAAGTAGACCTAATGTTTGATCCTGCAATTCCTCTACTAGGTATATACCCAGATGACCAAAAATTATTTTACAACAAAGACATTTCTACCAGAATGTTTATTGTAGCCCAATTCATAATAGCCAAGACATGGAAACAGCACAAGTGCCCATCAACCCATGGATGGATTAACAAATTTTGGTATATGTATACCATGGAATACTATGCAGCCATAAAAAAGACAGAGACTTCACATCCTTTATGTTTACCTGGATGGAGCTGGAACATACTCTTCTTAGTGAAGTATCCCAAGAATGGAAAAAAAAAGTATCAAATGTACTTGATACTACTATGAAATCAATATATAACCACCTGCACAATCATATGAATTGCAAAACATAACTATAGTCCATAAAGCAGAAGGGAAGAGGAGACAGAGGGGTGGGGAGAGGGGATATGGGAGAAGTAAGGGTATTCAGGGGGATCTCACCTAATGTGCATGATGCAATGGTACATTTCAAAACTATTAAGAAATGAGTATAATTATGATGGATATGTTACTTGGTTCAATGTAAACATTTCACATTGTGTATCAAAGCAGTACCCTGAACCCCATAAATGCATCAAGGTACAAAGTTATGATTTAATACAAAATTAATTATTAGAAAAAGAAATATCTGGATCATTTATATACTCAGAAGACTAAACTCTTGCTCTGTGTAATTATGACTATGAGAGTGAGACACAGAGAAGGAGGAGATGAGATTAAATTTAAAATATTCACAAGGAAAATAATTAAAATATTCCCAAGGATTATCCATAGCTTTTGACAAGTGTTCGTATAACATACTTTCTAAATTGAGCATGAATTTAGTGAAGGAACATAATTACTGATGAAATGAAGGTATAGGAGGTATATAGCACAAATTTGCTCTGCACCTAGTGATGCTTAATGCACCACAAGTTTTTACATAGACAAAGCCAACATTTGAAAAGATTTATGTCTTCACATATTCAACTATAGGGTATAGGGTTAAAAAAATGGTAAAATGGTAGGAACTAAAATGTCATAAATAATTCAAGACAAAAACTCAAATCACGAGGCCCTGAGTTTTTCTCTATACAACAACAAATACTAATTCCAAATACTCTGCTATTTAATATTTTGTAAACAAATTTTTATCCTGTTACCCAATAAACATTTGAAATAACTACTTCCTTTTGAAGGAAAAGTAACTGATTTTGTTAATAGATACAGCTGTACTTGAGACATAATTCTTTTTGAAATGTAAGTGTGTACTATTTCCTTTGTCAAAAATAGAAAACATTAAAATACTATACTGAACAATGTCTACTCATAGACTATATACATACTAACAGGTTAAATTCCTTTGAAATGTTAACATTTCTCTTATACATCAGTGTAGAAATCTCTCATCAAAGCTGACTTCTCTGGCCTATGTCACATGACAGGTTTATCATTACCAGATGGATTTCCAAAGTCCAGAATTAGTGACTAGGCAAGCAGGCAGCAATATACCAGTCTGCATTAATTCATACTATTCATGTGTAACTCCTATGTCTACCTCCCTACATTAAGTATGACTCAAGAGAGATAAAATAATAAACACATAAACAGAAGCAAAATAAATGACCATATAATCATGACAAGAAATGGAGAAAAAGAATTTGACAAAATCCAACACCCTTTCATGATAAAAATCTTCAATAAACTAGGCACAGATAGCACATACCTTAAAATTATAAAAGCTATGTATGACAATGGGCTGGGCACAGTGGCTAACACCTGTAAACCCAGCACTCTGGGAGGCCAAGGCGGATGGACTGCCTGAGCTCATAGGTTCAAGACCAGCCTGAACAAGTGCAAGACCTCCTCTCTAAAAAGAGCCGGGTGTTGTGGTGGGTGCCTATAGTCCCAGGTACTTGGGAGGCTGAGGCAAGAGAATTGCTTAAGCCCAAGAGCTTGAGGTTGCTGTGAGCCATGATAGCCATGGCACTCTACCAAGGGTGACAAAGTGAGGTTCTGTCTCAAAAAAAAAAAAAAAATCTATGACAAACCCATAGCCTAAATCATAGTGAGTAGGGAAAATGTGAAAGCATTCCCCTGAAGAATTACAACAAGATGAGGAAGCCCACTGTGAACACTTCTATTTAACGTAGTGATGGAAGTCCTAGCCAGAGTAATCAAGCAAGAGAAAGAAATAAAGGGGGCTGGATGCAAATGACTTACAACTGTAATCCTAGCATTCTGGGAGGCTGAGGAAGGTGGATTGCTTGAGCTCAAGAGTCCAAGGAGACCAGGCTAAGCAAAAGCAAGACCTAGTCTCTACTAAAAACAGAAAAACTAGCCTGGCGTCCTGGTGGGCACCTGTAGTTCCAGCTCCTCAGGAGGCTAAGGCAAGAGTATTGCTCAAGCCCAAAAGTTTGAGGTTGCTGTGAGTTATGAAGATATCACAGCACTCTGCCCAGGAGACATGAGTGAGACTCTTCTCAAAGAAAAAAAAGAAGAAGAAGAAGAAGAAGAAGAAAGCAGAAAAGAAATAAAGAGTATCCAAATTTGGAAAGAGGAAGTCAAACTATTGATTTTCACTGAGGATATTATCTAGTACCTAAAAAACCCCAAAGCCTCCACACCAAATGAATCCTGGAATCAATAAATAAATTTGTCATGCAGAGACAGAATTTTGCAAAAAAGGAAAAAAAAGATAAATAAATTCGGTAAAGTCTCAGGTTACAAAATCAAAGTACACAGCATTTCCATATACCAATAACAGTCAAGCTGAGAGTCAAATCAAAGACTTGAGATAATTCCCAATAGCTACAAAGAAAATAAAATACCTAGGAATATACTTAACTAAAGATGTGAAAGATCTCTCAAAGATAACTGCAAAACACTGAGGAAAATCCCAGATGACACAAACAAATGGAAAACACATTACGCTCACCGATTGGTAGAATCAACTTTGTTAAAATGTCCATACTATCCAAAGTGATTTACAGATTCAATGAAATCTCCATGTAAATACCAATGTCATATTTTACAGATCTAAAAAAAATGATTCTATGCTTCCTTTGCAATAAGAAAAGAGCCTATAACTACAGCAATCTTATGCAAAAGAGCTAATTGGAAGCATCTCATTACCAGACTTCAAACTATATTATAAGGCCACAGTAACTAAAACAGCATGATATTGATACAAAAAAACAGAAACATAAACCAATGGAGCAGAATAGAGAACTTAAATAATATAAAACCATCTACCTGCAGGCAACTGATCTTTAACAAAGCAGACAACAAAACACACTGGGGAAGGGGAGGGGTAAGATGGTCGACAGGAGCCAGCTTTCAACAGAAGCTCCCATCCAGAGGGAGAGATAATGGCCAGAATGAACCCAATAAAGCTGAAGGTTGGGAGCTAAGCTGAGAGAGATTGATAAGTGCATGTCATCCCTGCTGAGGCACGCAGCAACTCCAAGGAAGCAAATTTCAGGTACAAGACCCAAGAAGACAAGAGTCCAACCCCTCCCCCAAGAGAGTGGCTCACTGTGTGATCTCTAAAAATGAGTAATGAACAAAAGACCTCTTGTATCACCCTACGGGAGAGAATTGCTGAAGGCCAGGACTTGCCACTGGGGTCAAATTTTGGAGAGACATCTCCCCAATTCTGTGGACTGCCAGAAGGAAACAGACCTCACCCTGTAGGGGTACCTAAGAAGGAGTGAGACTGGGGAAGAGGCACAGTCTCTGAGGAAGAAAAACATCCACTGCTATGTTAACCCTGGCTTGGAAGAAACTCAGGTGGAATAGGGCCCAGTTTCCAATGAGCACTGGAGACAGTAAGGTTTCAGCTCCCTCTGCCTGCTGGTGGCAGAGTGTGGTAGCTTGGCCGAGGAGGCGTTGACTCCCCTTTGACTCTGGCAGGTGCAAATCCCTGGCATATGTGCTCATTGGGGGCAATTGGGCCACAGCTCCATGGGGTTACCAGTGACTGGGCATGGCATACATGCATGGTGGGGAAGAAGACGCCAACCCCTCTAGACTCCTTTTCTGAGATAGAGTTTCACTATGTCACCCTGGGTAGGGTGCCGTGGCATCACAGCTCACAGCAACCTCAAACTCTTGGGCTTAAGCAATTCTCTTGCCTCAGCCTCCCAAGTAGCTGGGACTACAGATGCCTGCCCAAATGCCTGGCTATTTTTTGGTTGTAGTTGTCATTGTTCTTGGCAGGCCCAGGCTGGGTACGAACCTGCCAGCTGTGGTGTATGTGGCCAGCACCCTAGCCATTGAGCTACAGGCAATGAACCTGGACTAACTCTTTTGCTGGGTGGGCCTTTTTGACTCTACGGAGCACCAGACTGAGTCACACTTGAGCTGCCAGTGGACCCTTGCTTTCTGATTGCTGGAGACCTTTTGAATTTTCCCACTAGAACAGCAATTATGCTGACTGGGACAACTAGTTTGGAACTCTTGATCTGGGCCGGCTACTTGGGGAACATCCAAGGTTGAACCCTGGTTGTATTGTAGTAGGAGGGACTGATTCTCCTCTTCCAGTTGTTGGCCATGGGGGTAGATGGGGTGTCTTTGTTGCTTGTATTTCTCCCCAGCTGAGATTTCAGCCCAGAGCTACTTATTCACTGGGACTGGATAGAGGCTGGCTGAATACAAGACAGAGCCAGCTAGCCACATCACACCAAGTAGGTCCCCAGAGTCTCAGCCTGCAGGACTAAAAGGGACCTTTGTAAAGCTGTAGGGGAAAAGCCACAGTATCCAGTTTCAGCTCTTTGGTAAAGGGCTGGTTAACTACAACTCCTTGAGCCCTCAATCCAATCTCACCTTACCAGCTTCACTGGCCAAACTGTGAAAAATAATCATGGGGTGGAACCAGCAGAAAAACTCTAGCAACATGAATAATAAGAGTAAATCAACTTCCCCAATATATGACAAAGGAGATACAACAGAAGATGCCATTGATAAACAAGTGGCTGAAATGTCAGAAACAGAATTCAGAATATGGATGGCAAATAAGATTAATAGAATGAAAGTAAAGTTGGAATTAGAAATTCAAGGAGTAGTTCAAAAGTTGTCTCAAGAAATCAATGAATTCAAATAAAAATTCTCCAAGGATTTGGACATAATGAGAAGAGAAACTGCAGAGCTTAAAGAAATGAGAAAGTGAATCAAGGAGCTTTGTAATACAGTATAATCCCTTAGTAACAGAGTGGAGCAGGCAGAAGAAAGGATCTCTGACATGTAAGACAAAGTTTTTGAACACTCCCAAATGCTCAAAGAGGCAGAGAAGTGGAGATCAAAAATGGATCATTCTCTGAGAGAGTTGTGGGACCACTCCAAAAGGGCAAACGTTCACCTTCATATGAATTTCTAAAGGAGAAGAGGATAGTCCAAAAGGGACAGATGCTCTACTCCAAGATATAATGGGGGAGAAATTCCCAAGTATGGCAAGAGATACAGAAATTCAGATAGCAGACAGTTTGAGAATCCCAGCACATCTCAATCCAAATAAAGTATCTCCTAGACACATTGTAATTAATTTTGCCCAAGTTAATATGAAGGAGAAAATTCTGAAAGCAGCCAGATGTAAGAAAACTATAACCTACAAGGGGAAGAACATTAGAATGACTGTAGATCTCTCAGCTGAAACTTTTCAAGCCAGAAGAGGATGGTTATCAACCTTCAATCTCCTAAAACAAAACAACTTTCAGCCCAGGATTAGTATCCAGATAAACTGAGTTTCATTTGTGATAGACAAATCAAATACTTTACCAACTTAACCATGTCGAAGAAATTTGCCATAATTAAACCAGCTCTCCAGGATATTCTCAGACCAATTTTCCATAATGACCATCACAATGGTCTATCCCCAATGTAAATTCACCCAGCACCCAGAAAGACTTAACAAAACCTAACATCCACAATGGTGAAAGGATCAAAAATATCCACTGGACACTTGAAAAACATGACAACCAAAACACCACCATGTTTATCATTACTCTCAATTAAGGTGAGTCCCTTAAATTGTCCTCTAAAGAGGCACAGGTTGGCTGACAGGATACAAAAACTCAGGTGAGATATCTGTTGCATACGAGAATCTCATCTTACCTTAAAGGATAAAAATAGACTGAGGGTGAAGGGATGGCCATCTATAATTCAGGCAAATGGAAATCAGAAAAAAGCAGGGGTTGCAATTTTATTTGCAGATACAATAGGTTTTAAACCAACAAAGGCCAAAAAAAGATAAAGATGTTCACTTCATATTTGTCGAGGGAAACACTCAACATGAAAAGATTTCAATATCTAACATTTATATGCCCTATCAGAATACTCCTCAATGTATAAAGGAAACCCTAACAGACATGAAACATTTGATATATTCCTGCATTATAATATCTGCAGATTTTAACATCCCTTTGGCAGTGCTGGATAGATCCTCAAAGAAAAAAACTAAACAAGGTAATATTGGACTTAAACTTGACCCTACAAAAATAGACTTAACAGACATCTGTTAAGACATCTTACAGAACACTTCATTGTAATAAATCTAAATACACATTCTTCTCATCAGCCCACGGAACATTCTGCAAAATTGGTCACACCTTAGGTCATAAGTTTAACCTCAGCAAATTTAAAAGAATAGATATTATTCCTTGCATCTTCTCAAACCAGCACGGAATAAAAGTTGAACTCAACAACAACAGGAATCTTCATACACAAACAAAATCATGGAAATGAGATTAAGAAGGAAATCACAAAATTTTTGGAACAAAATGGCAATGAAGACACACTTATCAAAACCTGTGGGATACTGCAAATACAGTCCTAAAAGGGAAATTTATAGCATTGCAAGCCTTCCTCCAGAGAACAGAAAGAAAGGAAATCAACAACTTAAAGCAGCATCTCAAACAACTGGAAAAGTAAGAAAATTCCAATCCCGGCTCGGCGCCTATAGCTCAACCGGCTAAGGCGCCAGCCACGTACACCTAAGGTGGCAGGTTCGAATCCCCAGCCCGGACCTGCCAAACAACAATGACGGCTGCAACCAAAAAATAGCCGGGCGTTGTGGCGGGCGCCTGTGGTCCCAGCTACTTGGGAGGCAGAGGCAGGAGACTCGCTTGAGCCCAGGAGTTGGAGGTTGCTGTGAGCTATAATGCCATAGCACTCTACCCAGGGGGACAGCTTGAGGCTCTGTCTCAAAAAAAAAAAAAAAAAAAAAAGAAAATTCCAATCCCAAACCCAGCAGAAGAAAAGAAATAACCAAAATTAGAGCAGAATTAAATGAAATTGAAAACAAAAGAATCATTCAGAAGGTCACTGAATGATAAAGTTGGTTTTTTGAAAAGATTAACAAAATTGATAAACCTTTGGCTAACCTAACCAGAAACAGAAAAGTAAAATCCCTAATATCATCAATCAGAAATGATAAAGGTGAAATAACAACAGACACCTTAGAAATTAAAAAATCCTTAATGATTACTATTAAAAACTCTATTCTCAGAAATATAAAAATCTGGAATAGACCAGTACCTGGAAGCACACCCCCTTCCTAGATTCAGCCAGAAAGAATTGGAAATGTTGAATAGACCTGTATCAAGCACCAAAATAGCATCAGCTATACAAAATCTCCCCAAAAAGAAAAGTCTGGGATGAGATGACTTCACATCAGAATTCTACTAAACCTTTAATGAGGAACTAGTACCTGTATTATATAACCTATTCCAAAACATAGAAAAAGAAGGAATACTTTTCAACACATTCTACAAAGCAAATATCACACTGATCCCCAAACCAAGAGAAGACCCAACAAAGAAAGGAAATGGCAGACCAATATCATTAGTGAATACTGATGCAAAAAATATTCAATAAGACCCTAGCAAACAAAATTCAACAACACATCAAAAAATTTATACACCATGACCAAGTTGGTTTTATCCTAGGGTTACAAGGTTGGTTCAACATACATAAATCTATAAATATAATACATCACATAAACAGAATAAAAAAAGAGACCATATGATTATCTCAATTGATGCAGAAAAAGCTTTTGATAATATCCAGCATCCTTTCATGATCACAACACTTAAGAAAATCAAAATAGGCTAGGTCATTTCTTAAACTGATAGAGGATATCTACAGCAAACCCACAGCCAAGATTGTACTGAATGGAATAAAATTGAAATAATTTCCACTCAGATCTGGAACTAGACAAGGATGCCCATTGTCTCCACTGCTATTCAACATAGTAATGAAAGTCTTAGCCATCACAATCAGGCAAGAGAAGGAAATCAAGGAAGGGTATCAAATGGGTCAGAGGAGATCAAATTCTCACTATTCACAGATGATATGATCCTATACCTGGAAAACCCCAGGGACTCAACTACAAAACTCATACAAATGATCAAGGAATATGGCAACATCTAAGAATACAAAATCAATACTTAGAAATCAGTAGCTTTAATGTATACCAACAGCAGCCAAGCCAAAAAAAACAGTCAAGGACTCTATTCCATTCACAGTAGTGCCAAAGAAGATGAAATATTTGGGAGTTTACCTAACAAGGGACGTGAAAGATCTCTATAAAGAGAACTATGAAACGCTAAAAAAAGAAATAGCTGAAAATGTTAACAAATGGAAAAACACACCATGCTCATGGCTGGGAAGAATCAACATTGTTAAAATGTCCACATTACCCAAAGCACATTTAATAGAATCCCTATTAAAGCACCACTGTCATAATTTAAGGATCTGGAAAAAATAGTACTTTGTTTTCTATGGAGTCAGAAAAAAACTTGAATAGCCAAGACATTATCTAGAAATAAAAACAAAGCAGGAGAAGTCATGTTACCAGATTTCAGGCTATAATATAAACCTATAGTGATCAAAACAATGTGGTACTGGCACAAAAATACAGAGGTAGATGTATGGAACAGAATAGAGAACCAAGAGATGAACCCAGACACTTATCGTCATTCATTTGATCTTGATTATTATTTTTTTTATTAAATGATAGCTGTCTATATTAATGCAATCATGGGGTACAGTATGGTGTTGTCATATACAATTTGAAATATTTTCATCAAACTGGTTAACAGAGACTTTATGCCAATTTTCTTAGTTATTGTGTTAAGATGTTTATACTCTACTTTTAGAAAGAATCACTTGTACCCTTGTAAGACAAACCATAGAAGTGATCCCTCCAATCACCCTCCCTCCACCCATCCATCCCTCCCCTCCCCCTCCCTAAATTCATATGCTGTAATTAGGTTATAGCTTTCATATGAAATCTATAAACTAGTTTCATAGTAGGGCTGTGTACACTGGATATTCATTTGATCTTTGATAAGCCTATCAGAAACATAAATTGGGAGAAAGATTCCCTACTCAACAAATGGTGCTAGGTGAATTGGCTGGAAACCTGAAGAAGATTGAAACTGGACCCTCACCTTTCACCATTAACAAAAATTGATTCTCATTGGATAAAAGATTAACTTAAGACATGAAACTATAAAGATACTTGGAGAGTGTGCAGGGAAAACACCTGAAGAAATTGGCCTGGGAGATTATTTTAAGAGGAGGACATCCTCCCCAACAATTGAAGCAACACTAAAAATACATTACTGGGATCTAATCAAACTAAAAAGCTTCTGTACAGCCAAGAATACAGTAAGGCAAGCAGACAGCCCTCAGAATTGGAGAAGATATTTGCAGGTTATGTTTCTGACAAAGGTTTGATAACTAGAATCCACAGACAACTCAAACTAATTAATAAGAAAAGAACAAGTGATCCTATTTCATTGTGGGCAAGAGACTTGAACAGAAGCTTCTCTGAAGAAGACAGGCACATGGCCTACAAACACATGAAAAAATGCTCATCATCTTTAATCATCAGAGAAATGCAAATCAAAACCCCTTTGAAATATTCTCTAACTCCAGTAAGAGTAGCCCACATAACAAAATCCCAAAACTACAGATGTTGGTGTATATGTGGAGAGGTGGGAACACTTTTGCACTGCTGGAGGGAATGCAAGCTAATACATTCCTTTTGGAGAGAAGTTTGGAGAACACTTAGGGAACTAAAAGTAGACTTGCCATTCGATCTTGCAATTCCTCTACTAGGTATATATCCATGAGACCAAAAATCATTTTACAACAAAGACATTTGCAGCAAAATGTTTATTGCAGCCCAATTCATAATTGCCCAGTCATGGAAGCAGCCCAAGTGCCCATCCACCCATGAATTAACAAATGTAGTATATGTATACCATGCAATATTATGCAGTCATAACAAAGATGGAGACTTTTACCTCTTTTATGTTTACATGGATGGAGCTGGAACATATTCTTCTTAGTAAAGCATCTCAAAAATGGAAGAAAAAGTATCCAATGTACTCAGTACTATTATGAAACCAATATATAATCACCCACACTTTCATATGAATGATAAAACACAACTATAGCCCAGAATGAAAGAGGGAAGAGTAGAGTGGGGGGGGGGAGGCCAGGTGGAGGAAGAGTAATCAGTGGGACTTCACCTACTGTGCATATCGCAAGGGTACACATCAAATGTATTAAGAGTAGAGTATAAATGTCTTAACACAACAATTAAATGAGGTGAAGGCTATGTTAACCAGTTTGATATAAGCATTCCAAACTGTATATAAGACCAGCACTTTGTACCCCATAAATGCATTAATGTACACAGTTATGATTTAATCAAAAAAATAAAAAATAAAACAAAAACCAAACAAACAAAAAAACACACTGGGGAAAAGAAGCCCTATTCAATAAATGGTAGAGGGAAAATTGGATAGACTCAAGCAGAAGATTGAAAGAGGACCCCTCTTTCTCACCAGTCACTAAAATAAATTCAAGGTGGACAACAGATTTAAATCTGAGACATGAAACCGTAAGAATTCTCAAAGGAAATGTTGGAAAAACACTTCTAGACATTGCCCTAGGCAAGGAATTTATGACTAAGACTCTAAACAAAATTACAGAAACAATAAAAATAAGTAAGTGGGATTTGATTAAACTAAAAAGCTTCTGCCTAGCTAAGGAAACAATAGAGCAAATAGATAACCTACAGAATAGGAGAAAATATTTGAATTCTATAGACCCAATAAAGAGCTAATACCCAGAATCTACAAAGAATTCAAAAAAAATCAGCAAGAAAAAAAAAGGCAAACCCCATTAAAAAGTAGCAAACAACACAAACAGAAGCTTTTCAAAAGAAGATAGACAAATTACCAACAAACATAAATGTTCAACATCATTAATCATCAGGTAAATGCAAATTAAAATCATAATGAGATATCATCTTAACCCTGTTAGGATGGCTTATATTAAAAAGTCCAAAAACAACACATGCTGGTGTGGATGCAGTGAAAAAGGAATGTTTATATTCTGTTGGCAGGAGTTCACATTAGTACAACATCTATGGAAAACAGTACAGGGATTCCTCAACTAAAAGTGCACCTATAATTCAATTCAGCAATCCTACTACTGGGTATCTACCCAAAGGAAAAGAAGTCATTTATTGAAAAGACATCTGCACTTGAGTGTTTGGTACAGTACAACTGACAATTGTAAAGATGTGGAATCAACCCAAGTGCCCAATAATTCATGAGTGGATTAACAAAATACGGTTATGTATATGCTATGGAGTACTACTCAGTCATATGAATATATGAATTAATCTCTTTTACAATAATTTTAATGTAACTAGAAATAATATCTCAAGAATGGAAAAACGAATACCATATGTATTCACTATTAAATTAGAAGTAACTGATGAGCACACATGTGCAAAGAGAAAAGTAAAACCCAGTAGAAATCAAGTAGGGGTGTGGGGGGAAGAGATGAAGGGCAAAAACCTACCTAATGGGTACAATGGACACTGTCAGGGTAATAGGCACACTATAAAAGTGATTCATATAACCAAAACATTTGTACCCCCTTAATATTTTGAAATAAAAAATAAAATAAGACTCGTTGCCTGTAGCTCAGTGGCTGTAGCTCACATCCACCAGAGCTGGCAGGTTCGAACCTGGCCTGGGCCTGCCAAACAACAATGACAACTACAACCAAAAAATAGCCAGGTGTTGTGGTGGTTGCCTGTAGTCCCAGCTACTTGGGAGGCTGAGACAAGAGAATCGCTTAAGCCCAAGAGTTGGAGGTTGCTGTGAGCTGTGATGCCACAGCACTCTACCGAGGGTGACATAGTGAAACTGTCTCCAAAAATAAATAAATAAATAAAATAAAACCAGATAACACTGACCAATCAATACTTTTAGCTAGTGACCATGCCAAATATAATCAGAAAAGCCAGCTCTTCAATAAGTGATCTTAACTACAGTCAATTTCAGTTCATTTCTCTGAGAAAGCAATATTAAGCCCAAGTGCACTGTGTACTAGGAAATGAATTCATATTCACCTGTGCCACTGATTCTTTCTATGACACTGGTCTAGCTATAACTTAGTCTAGCTGTGTCTATAAGTTAAATATGGATGAAATACTCCCTTCTCACACGTGGAACAGGATGATATAAGACTAGCAGGAATAAATGAAGATACGAAAATACCCATCTTTGGAAATAAACAGTATGTAAATTAAGTGTAGTGTTTATTTCTCAATTATAAAACCACAGTTCATACATTAATTATGTTTTTATGGTTGGAGGGGAAGCCTATCCAGAAATGCATGTATGTGCATGCATATATATATATATATATATATATAAAATACACACACACACACACACACACACACACACACACTCATATGTACCCTTTTAAAAAAAAAAGTCTGAAACACCAGGAAGCTTTATCAAGTCTGTACTTAGCAGGTTATAATTTCCAATTCCAAACTTACAATCTTGGATTGAGCAGAAATTGAGGACCAGACTGGCAAAGTAACTTCTTCCAATTACACAGTTAAGGACTACCTTAGATCAGAAACTAAATTTCCTGACTCCTACCTAGTGATTACTCTACCACACTACAAAGAATGTCTGTTTTCTTGAGGCATGTTTCCTCCCACCTCTATTCTCTTAGATAAAAAAAAAATAATCCACTGACAGAGTCCATGAGAGGGAGAAACCTAAGTTGGTCTGTATTTTTTCACTTTTAAATTTCTTTCTTTCCTTCTTTCTTTTTTTTTTTTTTTTAAAGAGATGGAGTCTCACTTTATCGCCCTTGGTAGAGTGCTATGGCATCACAGCTCACAGCAACCTCCAACTCCTGGGCTTAGGTGATTCTCTTGCCTCGGCCTCCTGAGTAGCTGGGACTACAGGCACCTGCCACAATGCCCGGCTATTTTTTGTTGCAGTTTGGCTGGGGCCAGGTTTGAACCCGCCACCCTTGGTAAATGGGACTGGCGCCCTACCCACTGAGCCACAGGTACTGCCCTATTTTTTCACTTTTAACACTTAAGTACTTCTGGAATTATTTTTTCAAATAAGGACATGTTAATTTAATAAAAATATATAAAAACTGAAATGAAGACAATTCTCAGAGACAAATTTGCGGAAGGCCAGTTTATGTTTATACTAAAACTGACACGTGCCACTTTCATCTTCAGGAGCTATCCATTTTGGGAAACCCCACTTCTAAAACCATCTGATATCTATTCCCCACCAATTCCAGATTATCCTATCACAATTAAACATTATTATCAGGTTATGGTGGAGGCTCAGCATCTGCCCATACAATAACTTTCTGTTTGATCTATGGTCAACTGAAATGCCAATAAATCAAAGGAGTGCATGTAACTTTATTTTCTCTCATTCAAAAAGTGTTGGCCAGGCACAGTGGCTCACGCCTATAATCCTAGCCCTCTGGGAGGCTGAGGAGGATGGATCCTTTGAGCTCAGGAATTCAGGACCACCTTCAACAAGATCAAGACGCTACCTCTACTAAAAATAGAAAAAATAGCTGGGTGCTGTGGTGAGCTCCTATAGTTCCAGCTACTCATTAGGCTGAGGCAAGAGGATCAACTAAGCCCAAGAGTTTGAGGTTGCTGTGAGCTATGACATCACAGCACTCTACCCAGGGCAACATAGTGAGACTCTGTCTCAAAAAAAAAAAAAAAGTTTTGAACCTATTTCCAAAAACTATCTCCTTTCTCCATTAAATGAAAAAGGTGCTCATATTGCTTTTACTAACTACTACATTCTACTTTTTCAAAGAACAAAAACACAAAAATAATACTAATTCCTCCATATATTTATACACATACTTCTTTGCATAAAAATGGAATTGTAGTTTTGAAACTTACTTTTCTCCCTTAATATCTTTCCATGGATATAATTTTATATCCAATACAAACCTTCATTTTTAATGGCTGCACAGTTCTTGCATCATATAGATACACTTTATCATCTATTTAATCATTCCCTTAAGAATTTATTAAAACTACACTCAGTTTTTAATTATTACCAAATCTGAAACAAAACGGTTAACGTATAAATTTATATTTATTTAAATCAGTTGTTCATACAATTATTATGACAATAATATTCAAAGGGACTTAGACAAGTGTGCTTTCCATAATCTTCATTTTTATAAAGAAAATACAATGCAAATAAGTGAACTGCTTTATTAAAGAATCATTTAGATAGTTCAGAAGCAGGAAGTCAGAAATCTTTCTATCATCCAGAGTATTGTGTAAGACACAAATAATAGAAAGAAGATACAGGATTTCTGATACAAGCTGTTTCTACGTCTCCTTTTAAATTACTGGCACCATACTATCAACACAAGAAACAAGTGATAAGATTAATAGTAAAAAGTATTTGTAACAGAATCTTAAGATTATTTATTTGGGAAAAACAGTTTTGCAAAATCACAGCAAGTTTTAAAAGTTAATAAAGAAAACTTTCATCCTAATATACAACACAACCAGTGGAGAGTTTTTTTTTTTCCCTCTTAAAACATGCATTTATATTAGTTGCTATAGTAACACTATCATTGAAAACAACACTAGAACAGAATCTATAATCATTGAGTCAATAGTCTTCAAAAAGCGGTTTAAATCACATACTAATGTGCACCTTTACTTCTTTGTCTGAACTTTATTCTCCGTTAAATAAGTGAAAGTTTTATAAGCTGGGAAAAGCATGGTGTATATTCCAGCTAACAATCAAAATTAGTTTATGCTTTATAAATGACTAGTTCAATTAATAAATAAAAATTAATGATAAATTAAACATTCAATTTTAATGTTTGCCACATTTCAAAAATATTTTGCTTGCTGTCACTTTGAATTTGAGTTTTATAGTATCTGGAAATAAAATAACTAGAATACTTAACTGCCACGTGATCCACTGAAAATGATACAAAAAATTCCTTTTATTCTGAATAAGTCTAGATTCTTAGTAATGATATTTAATATTTCCAGTCAAAAAGCTTCTACTTTCACATTTTAAGCCTATTTCTTCCCAAACTATACTGGAAAAATATGCAGTGTATTTGATATGTTACTAGCAAGCTTACTGAATGAAGTTCATACAGCACCTTATATCAGATTTTTGAGTCAAGAGTACATAACCTTCACCAATAGCATTTATAAAGACATCCAGATTCTCAAATTGTTGGTGTGAAAAAGCAGTGACAATTACTAAGCTTGTCACTTTCAATGAAAGAAAAGGCAAGCTTGTCAAAGTAAGTTTGGCGAAGAGTAAAAGCCTTCTTTGATAAGAATGTTTTCCCCTCAATTTACAATTTAAGAATTAGATACTATATTTATTTAGCACTTAACCTTTAAAGATTGGTTATACAATTGCCATGTGACAATTATTACACATGCTACTGTGAAACAGAGTGTCGCCAGTCTAGATTTTATATGACTGTAGTGACTTTCTAGAGACTGCAGCTTTGCAGCATATGAAATGCACATGAAACAGAAAAGAAAAGTATTTATTTAGCATTTCAAAATATATCCTTTTTAAAAAGAGGTGGGGTCTTGGTATGTTGCCCAGGTTAGAGCGCAGTGGCTATTCATAGGCTATTCATGAGCATCATACACTACAGTCTCAAACTCTTGGGCTCAAATGATCCTACTGCTTTAACTTCCTCAGCAGCCAGAAATACAGGTATGTGCCAATATCCCTGGCTTTCACATTATAGCTTAATGACAGAAAACATTAAAATAAGTAATACAAATGATATAAATAAGATCACATCTTGTAATTCTTATATTGATAAATATCTCCTGCAATTAATATTCTTTTAAGGGTCCATCTTAATAAATCTGATGTAAAAAGCTTGATATGCAAATACGAGTTATTAAAGAGAAAAAAGTGAGATATTCAACTACTTAAGCCCCTAAAAGTATCACAGCTTCAATTTCTTTCTGCTCCTACTCCAAGTGTTAAGAAACTTACATTCAAATCAGTCAATCTAACCAATAGAATAATACCATTTTAGAATATCAATATCCAGATCCTGTGACACTCAAATACCTATATTAATTCAGGATTGTTGATTATTCCAACATGTTAGTTACTTCCTCTGAACACCTATAAATGAAAATGGAAAAAAGTGAAAAGACATATTACAGTCTTGCTTCACAAGTTTCTCTTTATGAGGTCTGATAATTAAGTTTATGAACTTGCCACCATGCGCTTATACTGGCAACACTGTATAAACAACTCAGTAAGGTTTCACAACTTTGGTATGTCAGGGTCTCACAGTTATGCTCCTTTCAATTGTGGCACTGTCTTCTTGAATGGCATTCACTATTGTTGTTTTTGTGTGTCATTGTGAGAATGTCAGAGACTAAGTAAGAGCAACAAACAAACAGTCATAAATTTCTTATTAAACGTAGCAAGAGTGAAAGTGAAATCAGGGATACATTAGTCCAAGTTTACAGGGATAATGCCATGAAGAAAACAGCAGCGTACAAATGGATTAAATGTTTTTCTGAAGGGAGAGAAAGCATCACTCATGAAGAGAGGTCAGGGAGGCCAGTAACAATCAAAACTGATGAAAACATTACAAAAATTTGTCAAACTGTGCATCAAAATTGTCAGCTGACTGAGAGAAGCATAGCAGACCAAGTAAACATTGAGAGAGAAACAGGAAAACTTTAACTGAAAAATCTTTCTTTTTTTTTTTCAGACAGTCACAGAGTTTCACTCTGTTGCCCTAGGGGTTAAGTACTGTGGTGTCATCATAGCTCACAGCTACCTCAAACTCCTGGGCTCAAACAATCTTCATGCCTTAGCTTCCCAAGTAGCTGAGACTATAGGCACCCACTACAACGCCCAGCTAATTTTTTCTATTTTAGCACAGATGGTGTCTCACTTTTACTCAGGCTAATCCTGAACTGCTGAGCTCAATCAATCTGCCCACCCCAGCCTCCCAGAGTGCTAGGATCACTGGTGTGAGCCACTGCGCCTGGCCTTAAATCAAAATCAAAGTCTTAGCCAACAATTCATGGCTCTTGCACACAATAGTATGCCAGCTCACAAAGCTGTGTGGGAGTTTTTAGCCAGTAAACAAATAACTGTAATGGAACACCCTCCCTTCTTACCTGATCTGTCCTCCAGTGACCCTTTTCCTTATCTGAAGACAAAGGAAATAGTGAAAGGAAGATATTTTGATGACATTCAGGACATCAAGGGTAGTAATACGACAATTGTTCTGATGGCCATTTCAGAAAGAGAGTTCCAAAATTGTTTTGAAGGGTGGACTAGGTGCTGCCATCAGTGCATAGCTTCCCAAGGGGAGTACTTCAAAGGTGATCATAATGATATTCAGCAATGAGGTATAGAGCATTTTTCCTAGTGAGTTTGCCAACTTAATTGTTAGACCTTACAGACAATTTCATGACCATACTGCTTGAACTACCAACATCAATATAATGTTGCTAGAATCAACTTATTTGATAAAAAGAAGGCCTGTGTCAGCCATTTGAATTTCAAAGGAAAGTTTAATGCCAAGATTTAAATGAATTTCACACATACACATATATAAAGATAACTTTGTAACTGGGAACCCTTATGTATAGTGATTAAGATCATAAGCTCTAGAGTACTGCTACCTATAGTACCCTTTGCAATGATGGAAAAATCTTATGTCTGCACTATTCAACATGGTAGCTACAAGCAACATATGGCTCCTGAGTACTTGAAATGTGACTAGTATGACTGAGAACTGAATTTTTAATGTAAATAGCTATGAGGAGGTAGTGGCTCTTGTATAAGCAATGCAGAGCTAGAGTCTTAAGTGGATTTAAATCCTAGTTTTACCACTTATAAGTCCTATGTCCTTGAGCAAGTTCCCTTGATAAATCTGTCTCTTGTCCTATAAAATGCGCCTAGTAATTAGCTACTTTACAGAATTATTGTGGACATTAAACATTACACACAAAGTGCTTAGCACAGGGCCTGATTTACTAATGACCTCTGCATTGCTAAATCTAATGGTCAATTCTCAGACGTGATCCTATCTCATATCCATCAGTAACATCTGGCCAAATTTAACCACTTTCTTCTTCACCAAAATTTCTTCTTTTCTTGGTCAGCTACTGGGAGAACTTTAATGGTATTACTTCTCTTATTTCCAACACCTTTTCTAAAGGCGCTAAAGCAGACCCTCACCTTAAAAAAAAAAAAAGAGAGAGAGCTAGGAGCTGTATGCATCTGTACTCCCAACTACCTGGGAGGCTGAGCTCAGGAGGTGGGAGTTCAGCCTGGGCAACACAGTGAGACTCTTATCTCTTAAAAAATTTTTTTAAAACACCAACAATGTATTTCCATACAGAGGGCATTTAACACCCTAACCAAGTTTTCCTAATAAAAAACTCAAGTGATGTTTAACAGAATAATTATCTGATGTAGGAATTGTCCAAGAAAATCCTAGATATGTAACTGTCATTACAAGACCAGTGAGTTATTACCTGTCCAAAGAATGTATATAAATATTTATAAAATTTTGCCTTATATATAAAGGACACCTTTCATTACCTAAAATGAAAAACATGATAACTTTGAGGATCAGATAATTTTGGAACTATAAAGGACTCTAGAAGTAAGCTGATAAGTTACTCTCATTTTACCAGAAACTAAAGCACAGATAGGAAATGATTTGTTAAAAATTCTTATGTTTAACTCACATTATCTACAGCCAACTAATCCAACAAAGTGGACAAGAACATACACTGGGGAAAGGATCATAAACCTTTTTCAGTAGCTTAGCTCATCAAGAAAAACCGGGCTGCCCTATGCAGAAAGATGAAATGACCCCTTATCTCTCACTATATACAAAAATCAAAACAACATGGATTAAAGACTTAAATATGTAAGACCTGAAACTGTAAGAATACCAGCAGAGGCGGTGCCTGTAGATCAGTGGGTAGGGCACTGACCACATACACTGAGGCTGGCGAGTTCGAACCCAGCCTGGGCCAGCTAAAATAACTGCAACAACAACAACAACAAAAATAGCAGGGTATTGTGGCGGGCACCTGTAGTACCAGCTACTTGGGAGGCTGATGCAAAAGAATCACTTAAGACCTTCCATGTTTTTGTACAAGACTGCACATTCCTGTTGTTACTGAGTTCAACTTTTATTCCA
>NW_003852570.1:2504736-2514904 GCF_000181295.1 Otolemur garnettii | reverse complement strand
CCCAGGGTAACAGCTTGAGACTCTGTCAAAAAAAAAAAAAAAATACTAACAGAAAATCTAGGGAAAACTCTTCTAGGTATTGGTCTAGGGACAAAATTCACAACTAAGACTCCAAAAGCACAGGAATCACAAATAAAAATAGACAAATAGGTTAAATTAAACTAAAAAGCTTTTGAACAGCAAAACATAATCAACAAGAGTGACCAGACAACCTACATAATGGAGAAAATATATGCAAACTATGCTTCTGACAAGGGACTAATATTCAGAATTTATAAGGAACTCCAACAACTTAAAAAAAAAAATCCCACCAAAGACCCAAGTAGACATTTTCAAAAAGATGACAAATGGCCAAAAAGCATATGCAAAAATGTTTAACATCACTAATCATCAGAGAAATGCAAATTAAAACCACAATGAGATATCATTCTTCCCCAGTCAGAATGGCTATTATTAAAAAGACAAAAACTAACAGTTGTTGGTAAGAATGTGGAGAAAAGGAAACACAGTTGGTGGGAATGTACCTTAGCATAACCTCTATGGAAAACAATACAGAGGTTTCTCTAAGAACCAAAAGTAGTACTACTATTCAATCCAGCAATCTCACTATTATGAATCTACACAAAGGAAAATAATCCTCTATCAAAAAAATACTTGATATTTGCACGCATATAATTATTGCAGCACTATTTGCAACAGTAAAGATATAGCAGATATGGAACATATTTAAACATCCATCAATGAATGACTGAATAAAGAATTGTAGTAGATATACAACAGAAGTACTCAGCCATAAAAAAGAATGAAATCACATCTTTTGCAGCAATTTGGATGGAACTGGAGGCCATTATCTTAAATGAAACAACTCACACAGAAAGAAGAATACTATATGTTCTGACTTGTAAGTAGGAGCTAAATAATGGGTATACATGGACATACGGTATGCAATGCAGGAAATGAACACTTGGAGGAATGTAGGGTAGAAAGGCTGTGGATGATGAGAAATTACTTAATGGGTACAACATAATTGTTAGGGTAATGTATACATTAAAAGCCCTGACTTCACTACTACTCAATCTATGCATGTAACAAAATTACAACTGTATCTCATAAATATAAACAAATTCCCACTAAAGAAGGAGGATCCCTTGAGCTCAGGAATTTGAATTATAATGACTCCACTGGACTCTAGCCATGGCAACAAAGTGAGACTCTGTGTCAAAAAACAAAAGGAAAACCAAAACCAAAACCCCTCAAACGCCCCCCAAAAATAAAAAAAAACCCAGTCTTATATTTATGTAAAGATAAAAAGCCTTGTTTGATTTTTTTATTCTTGTCATTTTGAATGTTAACTTTGCTTAATAGTTGGGTAATACCTTACTACAAAGAGATAATACTACCTACGCCTCACAGAGTAATTGTAAGGATTATATGTAATAATATATTTAAAGGCATGTAGTATAAGTACTCAATATACAAAGTATCCATAAAGTTCATGTGCGATTTTTTGTGGACACCCAGTATATTACTGCTTTTTCCTCATATCTTGTCTTATTCTGTTTTTTAAAAATATATTAATTGTTACACATCTGTGAAACATTGTTGCCCAAAATATCTGACATAAATTGAAATGTCTTTAGATTTAACTTCTCATTTCCAGTTTATAGAATACGTCAGAGATAGAAGAATAAATTTAAAATACCATCAGGAAATAAACATAGAATGTAGGAAGAGGTCACTGCATTAAATGAAAAGAGGCATAACTAAGAGAGTCAAACAAATGCAGTATGTGCAACTTGAGTGGATCTTTATGTGAACAATGCAGATATAAAAGAAATTTTGGGGACAACTGAGATAATTTGAATATCAATGTGCTATTAAGAGCTTGTTAAGGAATAAAGAAGTTAGATAACTGTCAGAGAACTACAAATCAAAACTACAGTCAGATATTACTTAACTCCCGTGAGAATGTCAAGGAGTCCCAAAACAAAAGATGCTAGCATGGATGTGAAGAGAAAGAAACAGTCATTCACTTTTAGTGGGACTGTAAATCAGTGCAATCTCTATGGAAAGTAGTATGAAGATACCTCAAAGAACTAAAAGTACACCTACTTTTTTTTAATTAAATCATAGCTGTGTACATTAATGCAGTCATGGAGTACAGTGTGCTGGTTTAATATACAATTTGAAATATTTTCATAAAACTGGTTAACATAGCCTTCATGGCACTTTCTTAGTTATTGTGTTATTATATTTTACATTTAGAAAGATTCACATGTACCCTTGTAAGATGGACCATAGGTGTGGTCCCACCAACCACCCTCCCTCCACCCTTCTTCCCCCCTCCCCGCCCCTCCTTCTCCCTCTTCCCCATATTCTTGGGCTACAGCTTTCATATGAAAGGTATAAATTAGTTTAATAGTAGGGCTGAAGTACACCTACTTTTTGATTCAGCAATCCCACTAGTAGGTATTTACCCAAAGGGGGGAAAAAAGATGTTTTATCAAAAAGACACTTGCATTCAAATGTTTAGAGCAGCACAATGAACAACTGCAAGGATGTGGAAACAACCCAAGTACCCATTAATACATGAATGGATTAATAAAACGTAGCATATGCATACCATGAACTACTACTTAACCATAAAAAGTGGTGATCTACTATATTTTATAAAAACCTGGATGAAACTGGAGACCATTCTAAATATCACAAGAATGGAAAAACAAACACTATATGTGCTTAATACTAAGATGGAACGAGTTAATCAACACTTACATATACATATGGTACATATACATATGGAAGTAAAAATCCACAAAAATCAAGTAGGTAGGGGGAAAGGGTGGAGCAAATTCACACCTAATGTGTACAATGCACATATTCTAGGTAAAGGGCACATTTTTAACTTTGACTTAAAATAAAATGTATGAATCCAAGTTGTGTGACCAAAATGTATGTATTCCTATAATATTCTGAAATTTAGAAAGAAGTAATACATTTTATGGTACTGTGATTATATAAGAAATACCTTACTATTTTAGAGACATACTGTAAAATAAAATATCTACAAGTGAAACACCATAATCCTTGTAACTTAAAATATTTCAAGAAAATATATAAGGCAAATGTGGCAAAACATTAATAATTGCTAAATCCAGAGTGTGTGAGTATCCATATTTTTCTAGGTTGAAAATTTTCATAATAGGCAATTTTTTCAAAATTAACCAATCTTTCTTTTCCAGATTTTCTTTATAATATTGGAGATAGAAAACATTATAATATACAGGTGGCCATAAAATTTGTGTGCAATTTGAAATAGTGTGCAATTCAAAATTCCATACCAAAAAAAAATAAAAATAAAATGAATAATAAAATAAAATAAAATTCCATACAAACTTTATGGTCGCCCTGTATAACAGAATCCTGGGATAGCTCAAAAGGAAGGTCAGTACCCTTTCCCCCTCTGGTTAGCTCTACATTTTAGCATAACAAAACAAAGTATTCTAAGGCCAAGAGGAGTTTCTCATGCCTCTAATCCTAATACTCTGGGAGGCTAAGGCAGGTAGATTGCCTGAGCTCAGGAGTTAGAGACCAGCCTGCACTAGAGGGAGATCCTGTTTCTAAACATAACTCTAAACATAAACCAGGCATTGCGTCAGGCACCTGTAGTCTCAGCTACTTGAGAGGCTGAGACAAGAGGATCACTTGAACCCAAAAGTTTGAGGTTGCTGTGAGTGACAAAGTGGAACTCTGTCTTAAAAAAAAAGAATTATTCTATGGTTAGGATGTAAGTCTAAGTCATCCTTATATAGAATTTTTTAAAGTGAAATTAAATGTATGGTTGCATGTCAGCACTGTTCTAAGAACTTCACATGGAATATTTAATTTTCATAATAACTCTATGAAGCACATACTATTATTACTCCCATAATATGAACAAAACTACTTGATGAACCAACATGGCTGCTGGCTCCCTCCCTCAAAACCAACACTGCAGAAACTATAAAAGGTTAAAGGAAATATGAATTCCAGAAACTTATAGACACAAGTACATATGTGCATGCATATGCGCAGACAATCCTGGGGTGATAACTGGCATCATATGCCATCTGAAGTAGAGTTATTGAAACCAATTGTATAAGGGAAGATGTTACCAATATGAAAATCAAACACAAAATATTTTTAAAAGAGTCAAAATGAAATATGGGAGATAAAAAAATAACAGTTGAAATAAGGATAAACAGCAGGAGGGGTACAGTTAGATAACTTAGTGAATTAGAAGATCAGACTGGGGTACTCTTTCAGAAGAGAGTAGAAAAGAATAAAGAAATAGGAATACAAAATTAGAGATGAAAGATAGGGAAGCTAAAAGCAAAAAAAAAAAAAAAAAAAAACCAGGAGAGAAGAGGGGAAGGAGAAGGAGGAAGCAGAGGATGGAGGTAGGAGAAAAGAAGAAGGAGGAAAAAGAAAAGTGTGAAGGCACATCAAAGGAGAGTCTCAATTTACTTCTTCTACAAGTTTAATAATATAAAATACTAACATCAGCACAGTATAGTATAGTGGTTAAGAGTATGGGGTCTGAAGTCACAGCACTGAGTTCAAACGTATGCTATACCACTTATTAACTGTGTGACTTTTCTTTCTTTTTTTTTTTTATAAAGACAATACTAATCTGTCACCTAGGCTGGACTGCAGTGGTGTAATCACAGTGCACTGTAACCTCAAACTCCTGGTTAAGTGATCTTTTTGGCTTAACTTCTTGAGTAGCTAGAACTATAGATGCATGTTACCATGCTGGATAATTAAAAAAAAAAAAAACTTTGTAGAGAAGGGGTCTCACATGTTGCCTAGGTTGGTCTCAAACTCCTAGACTCAAGTGATTTTGAGAAGACACAAATTAAAGCTCCAATTCTCTTCTTTTTATAAGCCCACTATGACAGACTAATCACTCTCCGTTTCGATTTTACTGCCTGCAAAGTAAATATGATTCTAGCATTGCTTTTCAGTGATAATTCAGTGATCATTCCGAGACAATAAAAGTTCAGTTAAATATCACTACAGAGGTAACTAGAATTTCAAAATAGGCCAGATAAATGTGTCCAGCATTCTATTATTCACTACTGATAAAAGAGGAGCAAAGAATGTAGTTTTTTTTTTTTCTTTTTTTGGAGATAAAGTCTCACTTTATCCATAGCTCACAGCAACCTCAAACTCCTGGGCTTGAGCAATTCTCTTGCTTCAGCCTTCCGAGTAGCTTGGACCACAGGCGCCCCCCACCCCCGCCACTGCGTCCAGCTATTTTTATAGATTAAGTCTAGCTTTGGCTCAGACTGGTCTTGAACCTGTGAGCTCAGGCAATCCACCTGCCTCAGCCTTCCAAAGTGCTAGGATTACAGGCGTGAGCCACCACTCCTGGCCCTAAGAGTATAGTTCCTGCCTTTAACAAAGAGCTGCAAAAATAAAGAAAAAAAGGAAAAATAGTCAAGTGGCTAATAAAGTCTGAGATATTAAAACAAATTAGAAGTAGAGAAGTAGGTGGTGCCCGTAGTTCAGTGCATAGGGCATGAGCCACATACACCCAGGCTGGCGGATTCCAACCCAGCCAGGCCTGCTAAACAGCAATGACAACGCAACAAAAAAATAGCTGGGTATTGTGGCAGGTGCCTATAGTCCCAGCTACTTAGGAGGCTGGGGCAAGAGAATTGCTTAAGCCCAAGCGCTGGAGGTTGCTGTGAGTTGTGAGCTGTGACGCCAGGGCACTCTACCGAGGGAGACATAGTGAAACTCTGTCTCTTAAAAAAAAAAAATAGAAGTATAAAAGTAAAACACTAAATAAGAATATAAATGCAGAAGTAGGAATTATATAATAATGACTTAAAGAAGTAGTGGTAAGGAAGAAAGAACTAAAGTAATCACATTTTCAAGTAGGTTGAAAATAAGTGCTTTCAGAACTATCAAAGTACAAAGAAAAATTAACTCATAAAATGCATGCAATGTAATCACTATTGAGATAATACCAATAGAGGGAGATGAAAATGTACCATTTTTAGCAGTGTTTCATCTTAAAAAAATATGGATAAGAAGGTGTTTATAATTGTACTATATAATAATAGGAACCAACTTGGAATTTTCTTTAATAAAAATATAAAGAAATTGCTCACCACAAATATCAAAACACCTACTTGCACCCATTTCAGAGAACCAATTTTCAAATTCTATTACAGTAGCATCAAAGTTAAATGAAATTCTACATATAAACTCAGGCAACAAAGTTAACAATTATTGAGTACCTACATTGTGCCTGGTACTTCTCTGTCCCCATTGCTACTACCTCACTTCAGGTCTACACTACCTCTCCCAGATGGACCATTTTATTTTATTTTTGAGACAGAGTCTCATTCTGTCACCCTGGGAAGAATACCATGGCATGCTAAGCTCAGAGCTACCTCAAACTACCGGGCTTCAGCAATGTTCTTGCTTCAGCCTCCTGAGTAGGTAGGACTACATATGTGCCACCCAGCTAGTTTTCCTATTTTTAGTAGAGACAGGGTCATACTCTTTCTCAGGCTGGTCTCAAAGCCCTGAACTTGAGCATTTACCTGCCTCAGCCTTCCAGAGTAGATCATTAGAATAGTGTTCTAACAAGTATCTTCATATCCATTCTCTTTTCCCCAATCTATCCTCCACAATGATACACAAAATGATTTTTCTAAAATGAAAATCTGTTGTCAATCTCTTAAAGTCATTAAATAGATCCCAGAATCTATAAGATAATGTGCAAACTCTCTAATTTCTGTGATCTGATTCCCTGTACCCGCCCTTACTCTACCACTCTCTCTACTTATTTAACTGCTTGAGGCTCCTCAAACTGTGTTATGCATGTGTTCTTTTCATCTGCTCTCCCTCCTAAAGAGCTTTCTGCCCTTTTACTCTCCCAGCAATGGAAACAGCTACTTTCTATTTTCAATATTTGTTCAAGCCCTCCTAATATCAAGTTCCCATTCCTAACTTTTCTAAGAAAAAAAATGAACATTCTTCCTTTGGTGCCTGCACAGATTTCTATTTATAGGATCCTTAACTTTTTATTTATCAATGTATTCTTAGTGACCAGCATAATAATTTGCACATAAAAGGTACCCCCAAAAGTTTTAAATCAATTAATAAGTAAGTTTCATTACTTAGATTAAAAATTTTCACTGCCTAACCTTTTAAAAGCTACAATCCATCATCAGTCATTGAGATCTACTATTTATTTATTTATTTATTTTTTGCAGTTTTTTTTGGCTGGGGCTGGGTTTGAACCCACCACCTCCGGCATATGGGGCCAGCGCCCTATACTATTTATTTTCTTGAAATGTCTGATCTACTCCACAATAATCACCCTATTATATGTCTTTATCCTGGATTTAACTGCCAGGCTAATTTTCCAAAAAGTCCACATTCATTGTACAACATCCCCATTCAAGAACTTAGAATAAATACTATTTTAAAGCCAAATGCCTCTTCCATTTGCTTTTTGTGACTTTCCTACTTATCCCACCTCAATTCTTCATCTGGCCAATTTCATCATCCCTTTAGACTGATACACTAATTCTTACCTTTGTTCCTTCACTTGAACTGTTTAATCCCTCAAATTTCTTTCTTCCCTTTATCCAGTTAAATACTAACTACCTTTTACAGTCCAACTAGTCTTATTTTTTCCCATCAAAATTGTACCTGAATGCTCTGCCCTCCCCTTTCTATGATAGCAAACATGCCCAGTACCCATTATAACAGTGATTCTTTCATTTTTAAGAATGTTACTTTTCTTCCCCCAACTATATTATCAGTTACTTTGGGCATATCTCATACATTTCTTATTATACTTCTTTTTTTTTTTTTTTTTGCAGTTTTTGGCTGGGGCTGGGCTTGAACCCGCCAGCTCCAGCATATGGGGCCGGCACCCTACTCCTTTGAGCCACAGGCACTGCCTGCTTATTATACTTCCTTTTTAGATCCCTCACAGTTTTAGTTACTGTAATAGAAAGGCAACATGGTACAGTGTTTTACAGACTATTTCTAAGCAGAGACCCTCTCTTTAAATTTTATGTTGAAGTCTAATATATTAACATAAAAGATAAAATGAATAGAGACTCTGAATGAAATATGACGTGGAGCTTGATGTGCTCCTTGCCTAGCCTCTCTGTACTTGCTTAGCCATATGGTAATGTCCCTTAATCATCTCTGTGTAGATCTCTTGGATTCCTTGGAACATAATTTGAAAACTACTGGGTTCAGGTTCTAGGTCTAACACTTATTGGTGATGTATTCATGGCTAATTTTGAACTCTCTAAACCTCAGTTTCTTGAGATAAATAACCCTTTAACTACAGAGTGCTCAGAAAAGAATTGCGCCAATTGAGGAGTGCAGCAAGCACAAGAACTGTTATGATACACAGCGTACCTACTGGATGTTCTTTGGTGTCTTACTAACCAAAATAATTCACCTAAGATGGTTTCAGTTCCCATGATTTGTACAAATTATTTCAGGCACAACTGTGAAAAATATTGAGAAGAAAGCACATGATGCTTACAGACTCAAGTCAGGTTACATAACAGTAACATGTGTGATTAAGTTTTTTTGTTTTGTTTTGTTTTGGTTTTTTTGCAGTTTTTGGCCAGGGTGGGGTTTGAACCTGCCACCTCTGGTATATGGGGCCAGCGCCCTACTCCTTTGAGCCACAGGTGCTGCCCTGTGATCAAGTTTTTGCTTGCAAAAATAACATACCTAGAAGCATCTCATCATTAGCAACAAACCAACATCTTGTTTTGAATGCCAGAGGCATCCTTCACACCAAAGAAACATATTCACACCAAAAGACATCTTATTTGAACTTGACTTGCAGTCAAATTAACATGCATAAGAAAAGCTTTAAGAAATCTTAAAGCTGTCTATAGATTTGAAGAATTTAAACTTCACAAGGGATGATGAGCTACACTGACTATATTTTGTCTACAACTTTTTCTGTTTTTATCACTTTCTATGTGATAATATGTTTAGTTATTTATGTGCATGGCAAATGGCCCTCATGTGTAATTTCTTTGGGGAGGGGTTTATGCATGATTAATTTTCTCATACATCAATCAATAAACATTTGTAAAAAGAAAAAACTCTTAACTGTTAATATCACACAGTACTATTGACTGCAAAAGCATTCTATATTTAAAAATCCCGATTTACTTAAACAAAGGAACCTAAATGTCATTGAATTCTGGGAATTTCAGGCTCTCTGCCTTGTTTCTTGTATCTTTCTAATCTCCACGAGGAGGGGGGATAAAATATTATGATTAAGAGTACATGATTTCAAGTTGTTCAAACCTAATTTGAAGGCCAGCTTCCCCTACGGTGTGTAAACTTCGGTAAGTTAACCACCCTAAGCCTCAATTTCTTCATCTTGAAAATGAAAATACTATTTGCTTTTTTAGTTGCTGCTGGATTGAAGGACATAATCTGAACAACATATTGCTTTTCTTAGTATGCCTTTACAATATACTTCTCAAAGTCAGCAAATGATAAATCCTTATCAAAATAAAATAGATTTCCTGCAACCAGAAATTTGCCCTAAAGAACAAATTCAAGTTAATTTCCCCCTTTCTAACTGGAATATTCTTCTTCTATCACTACCCATGGGCTATTTCTCATAATAGTCAAAGTTTAAACTATAATTTTAGAAACTATAATTTTATATCTAATTAGATATAAAACCATTCTCAAATTGAAAAGATAAACTATGCTATATTTAACATTATAAATATAAACATATGTATAAATCCTTAAAAGAAGGTCTTTGTCATATAAAATTAATCAAATGATTAATGGTGTTGATATATATGAAGTAACAGAACAGGTAAGTAAACACTATGCTTGTTTTTAAAAAGGTAGTATATGGTCTGGGTGCCCCTAGCTCAGTGGTTAGGGTGCCAGCCACATACAATGGGGCTGGTGGGTTCAAACCTGGCCTGAGTCTGCTAAACAACAATGACAACTACAACAACAACAACAACAACAAAAATAGCTGGTGCTGCGGCAGACTCCTTAGTCCTAGCTACTTGGGAGGCTGAGGCAAGAGAATCGCTTGAGCCCAAGAGTTTGAGGTTGCCGTGAGCTATGACATCACAGCACTTTACCC
>NW_003852570.1:2491873-2504709 GCF_000181295.1 Otolemur garnettii | reverse complement strand
AAAAAAACACAAAAATTAGCCAGGTACAGTGGCACATGCCTATAGTCCCAGCTATTCAGAAAGCTGAGGCAGGAAAATCACCTAAGTTTAGTAGGAGTTTGAGGTTGCAATGAGCTACAACCCCACTGCACTCTAGCCAGGGCAACAGAGTAGAACTCTGTCTCAAAAAAAAAAAAGAAAGAAAGAAAGAAAGAAAATAAATTAATTAAAAGGTAAAATATGTACTAATAAGTAACATTGCTAAAGATACATATAGATGAAAAAAAGGAGGCTGTAGAAGAGTGTACATGGTATAATGCCATTTGGACTTGCGTGTCTTTAAAGGTATACAAGCAAATTCATGCATAGAAAAATTTTTTAAGATTATTTAAGAATCTTAGTCACAAAAAATAAAATAAAATAAATAATAAAAAAGAATCTTAGTCACATTCTGTGATAATATAATTAAAAAGCAAAATCTTTATTGATTTAATATTCCACAACATGGAAACTAAAATGATACTTTTTTAAAAAAATGTATGTTAAAATAGAACAATGGTAGACTTAAACCCCTAAGCCATTATCCAAAAGATTTGATAAAGGTTATCAAAGCCTCTCCTAACTGTTGTCTTAGTGAACTTTCACTTGAAGTTTACCAATTACAAAAACAAAATATTTGCTCATACATGCAAATGACATTTAAAAAATATTTCCAAAATGTTTAGTGTACATGTTATTTTGACATATACACTAAAATTTTAACTTGAGAAATCACTGATTCACATTAACATTAAGAAAACACAATCTCTATTATCTTTTGATTTAATTAAACATATCCAACCATATGAAGAACTAATACACTTTTTACAAGTGACTAAAGTGGCTTTTGTATATAGTGACACTGTACCCTGGGAGGTATTCTTCCAATTCTCTTAACAGTTCTAAAGAATATTAAGTGCTTGAATTTGAAGCCAAGCCAACAAATTTTCCCAAAATGGCCTTTTAGATAACTAGAATAGGTTTAAATACATAAAATCTTAATATTAAGATTAGAAAACATACAGTTACAGTTTTTCCTCTTATGTTCAAAGAGGACATAATGATATCTATCATATTAAGTTTTATAAAATAAATACATAACCATCATTTTACCAACAAGGGTATTTACATTTGATATTAACATTAAATAACATTTTTTTTAGAGATAAGAATCTCACTTTGTTGCCCTCAGTAGAGTGCTGTGTCATCACAGTTCACAGCAACCTCCAACTCCTGGGCTTAGGTGATTCTCTTGCCTTAGCCTCCCAAGTAGCTGGGACTACAGGTGCCCGCCACAACACCTGGATATTTTTTTTGTTGCAGTTTGGCCAGGGCAAGATTTGAACCCGCCACCATCAGTATATGGGGCCAGCGCCCCACCCACTGAGCCACAGGTGCCACCCTAAGTAACATTTTCTTATGCAACAATGTAGATACTAGTCCTGGTTCTGCCAATTACTAGCTGAAAACTGCAGGCAAGTCACTTAATAACTGCAAGTTTCCTCATCTATAAAACAAGATGGCTTTACCAGATTGCCTCTAAGGGTACTTTTCCGAGAGTTGACATCTTACTTCCTTTACAAAAGTGAAATACAAGAGGCACTATTTTATCTGCTTATTAAATAGATGAATAAAGAATTATTTCTCTCTGATAGGCAATGTGTTAGAGCAGAAATAACATAATTTATAGTGAGAAAATCAGAATTACAATACTCATTCAACAAATTACCATCTATGACCTTGAATATTTCATTTACTCTTTCTGAGACTCCATATTTTAATTTGTAGACTAGAAATGATGATATTTTTTACCTTATCAACCAAAAAGTTATTCCACTGATCAACCGAGGTAACATGAAAATACTCTGAAAACTTATAAGTACTATAGTCGTTAAGTAAAAATTGTTTTAAATTTAGATGTACATCTCCATAAAATTTTGACATACAAAATGTTATACATAATGTATTCAATTTCATAAGTTTGAAGAATATATCCATAACCACAATCAATGTCATAAACATATCCATTGCCTCTAAAAATTTCCTACCACCTTTGTTATTATTTTGTGATAAGAACACGTAACATAAATCTATTCTCATAGTAAATTTTTAGTATACAGTACAATATTATTGACAATAGGCACTTTGCTGTACAATAGATCTTTAGGATTAATTCATCTTGCCTAACTGAAACTTTGTATCCTTTGACCAATGCCTCCTCATTTCCCCTTTTTCCCATTCCCCAGAAATAACCATTCTACTCTTGGCTTTATGAGTTTTGAATACTTTAGATTTCTCATGTAAATAGAATCAAAGGCTGGGGGCAGTGGCTCATGCCTGTAATTCTATCACTCTGGCAGGCTGTGGAGTGAAAATCTCTGGAGCCTAGGAGTTCAAGACCAGCCTGGGCAACAGGGTGAGATATCTTCTCTACTAAAAACAGAAAAATTAGTCAGGCATTGTGGCAGGTGCCCATAGTCCCAAGTACCTTTGGAGGCTGAAGCTGGAGGATGACTTGAACCCAGGAATTTGAGGTTGCTATGAATTAGCCTGACACTACAGCACTCTTAGCCTGAGACAGAGTGAGAGACTGTCTCAAAAATTAGATGCGATTATGTAGTATTTATCTTTCTGTGTTTGACTTATTTCATTTTGCATAATGCCTTCCAGGTTCTAGAATGTTATTGCAAATGGAGGATTTCCTTTTTCTTTTTTTTGAGACAGAGCCTCAAGTTGTCTCCCTGGGTAGAGTGCTGTGGCATCACAGCTCACAGAAACCTCCAACTCCTGGGCTCAAGCGATTCTCCTGCCTCCGCCTCCCAAGTAGCTGGGACTACTGGCAACTGCCACAACACCCAGCTATTTTTTGGTTGCAGCCATCATTGTTGTTTGGCAGGCCTGGGCTGGATTCAAAGCCACCAGCTCAGGTGTATGTGGCTGACGCCTTAGCCACTTGAGCCATAGGCGCCGAGCCGATTTCCTTTCTCTTAAGCTGAATAACATTCCACTGTGTTTATATACCACATTTTCTTTATCCATTCTTCTGCTTATGGACATTTATGTTGTTTCCATGTCTTAGCTATTGTGAATAATGACACAATTAATATGGGAGTTCAGATATCTCTTCAAGATCCTGATTTCAATTCCTTTGGATGTACACCTAGAACTGAGATTCTTGGATCATATCATGGTTTTATTTTTAATTTTGTGAAGAACCTCCATACCGTTTTCAATAGTGGGCATACCAATTTATATTCCCAACAAAAGTGTATGAAGATTCCCTTTTCTCCATATCCTTGCCAATACATAGTGCCTTTTTTCAAATAGTAAGTGGGAAATAATATCTCATGGTGGTTTGTTTTGCATTTTCCAGATGATTAACGACACTGAGAATCTTTTCATACACCTGTTGGTTATTTGCTGATTTTTAACTGCTCTCTGACAGAAAAGAATATTACAGAAGAGATAGTTTAATCTTATATAGACCTATTTAAATTCTATATGCTCTCTACTAGGGGGGTTATTAAGAGAAGATAGTTTATTAAATTACACCATTTCCTTTAAGGTTCTACCTTTTCATTAAACAGAACATACTATCTTACACAGAATATACTGTCTTTTTAGGGTGCTATATGGAGAACTGATCAAGCCCATTCTTATTTATAATTACCTAGACAAAATCTGTTAAATACAATTTTCTATTTAAAAAGTTCTGAAATATAGCTATACTCAGATGATTAATTATTCATAGTAGCAGTAAAATTTCCCTCATCCATGCTTTCTTTTTAGGTAATAATCTAAATATGCTTACCTTTGGCAGCATGGGAGTATCCCTCTTCTTCTTCTTTTCTGAATTAGGGTCATCTAATAAGTCTGGCTCAAAAGTATAAAGTTCAGTAAGCTCATTCATAGTAAAATGACGTTCAACTTGTTGCTGATCAACAACTCGAAAAGATAGTGACTGCTTAGTTACTTGTCGATCATAAATCTTATCTTCCATGGTTCCCTTTATAAAAAGAAGGAACAATGTATAAATAAATAAATTTTGTAAACATGAAACAAACTTAATCAAGGAGAAATATAGTTACTGTTAAATATGTAATGTAAAACTTCATGGTAATATATTTAAATAAAGAAAAATTAATGAGCAATATTGCTTAATTCATGAAAGATTTCAACTTTAGCATAGTTTAATATGAAACATTAAAAAAAATAAGTCACTAATAACCATTCTATATTTTCTGACCAAAATGCACTCATGTGTTGCTTTATATATTTCTGTACTTCGTGGAAGAAGAAGAATAGGCAGAGAACCAGGGTAAACATATAAAGGAGTATACAAATTAAAAATTTAGGGGGGTATTAAAGTTATGATGCAAGAGGATAGTTTAATTCCTTTTTCAATGTAAAATACTAAGCTATCAATAGTGACTATAAACTGCCTGTATATCAAGTCTTTCTGCCATAATTTCGAGGGAGAGCACTAATATAAAGTTCCATATCCATATACATAAATACATTACATTAAATGTATATTAAATATAAAGTATTATAGATTATACACTAGAATGAAAAGAAGCTCTAAATTTAAATAACAAAAGAGTTTACAATGAGTTATCAATCATATTAGGTACCGAAGAAAATCAAATAAGAAAGGATTTATCAGTAAAACTTAGTCTCAGATTTGGAGGCAGGCAGAGAGGAATAGCACCTGCTACCAATGCAGACATACCAGTTAAAAAGGCAATTTGATCCTATCAACTTGCATTACTTTGAAATATATCTACTTCTTTGATTTTATTTATTTTTCTAAATTTGAGTTTGTTTTATAAGACCTGAGTTTATATCTAAAGAAAACAACTTTAATATTCTTGCCTAGAAAGTATTATATATTCTTTGTCATAATTCTGTTATTTTTGCCCATATTTTTCAGATTAAGAGAATTCCTGGTGGCCACTAAAAAACAATGAACATTTGACTTTTTCAAGCAAATTAGATTTAGTTACTAGCTTTTCTATTTTTGTTAATAAATGAACCATAACATTTGCACTAGATTATCACAGCTCAATTTACAATCACCAAGATGTGGAAACAACTTAAGTGCTCACCAACCCATGAATGAATTAATAAACTATGGTATATGTATACCATGGAATACTAATTCAGCCATAAAACGATGAGGACTTTACAGCTTTTGTATTAACCTAGATGGAGTTGAAACATATTTTTATTAGTAAAGTATCACAAAAATGGAAAAGCAAGTATCCAATGTACTCAATACCAATATGAAGCCAGTAGATAAACTAATACATGTCCACACAAGAGAAAAACTCAATTTAATTCAATTGGGGGGAGGAGAAAGAGGGAGGAGGATTGGTGTGCCCCTACCTAATGGGCACAATGTAAGGGTATATGGCACACTTGGGTGTGGGACTTAACTACAACAGGAACTTTACCTAAACATTGTAAACCTCATTGTAAACATTAAACCTCATTGTTTGTACCCTCACATTAATCTGAAATTTAAAAAGAAAGAAAGAGAGAGAGGGAAGGAAGGAAAGAAAGAAGGTGGGAGGGAGGGAAGGAAGGAAAAAAGGAGGGAGGGAAGGAAGGAATGGAGTGAGAGAGGGAGGAAGGAAAGAAGGAAGGAGAAAGAAAGAATAAATGAACTATAAATGTTTTCCTTTCTGGAACTAGGAATAATATGCCAAATTTGTTTACTCATGAAATACAATTACAACATGAGAAGGTTGACATTACAGAAATGGACAAATTGCAAAACAGAAAATCATGAGTGACACCAAAATAGACTTCTATTGCCTTGTATACAGAAATGATAGTTTCAACTTCATTTACCTCTCTGTAATACATACATGCTCTTCACTTCTAAAAAACATCATCAGTTTCATGCAATATTTCAATATCAAAAAGAGAATATAAATTATAAACCTACCTGAGCTAAGAACCTATATACATAAACAGGTTTAGTTTGTCCAAAGCGATAAACTCTGAATATACTCTGGATGTCATATGATGGATTCCAAGAAGCATCAAATATAATTACTCGATTAGCAGCTACCAGATTAATTCCTAGAGATCCTGCTTTGGTGGAAATAATAAACAATCGCCCCCTAGAAATGAAAATACAGAATAAATGTTTTAGTTATGAGTGCTTTATAGATATTTCAATTATGATACAACTTTTTGATCCTTAGGCAGTTTTTTGAACAATCAGGAGTTCAGAGAATTCATTTCTTACTTACTGAAGAAAATAAGACATTATTTTAAGGAATCGGGTTGATAATTTATAAACCTAGAAAGAATCCTATTGCTAGAAAATGAAACAGCCTTATTTAAGAATAAAGATGAAATAAAAATCATGTTGACATTTAGTCAAGGTTTTATTTATAAGTTGCTGAGTAAATTTAGAAAATATCTATATAATTTGAAAGTCCATATTGTATTAGGTACTGTTAGGGGCACAAAGTACATAAAAATGAAGGACAGTTTAGGGGTGACTCATTCAAAAATTTATAAAATAGCATAATGAATGTGATGAGAGAAGTTAAATAGATTCAAGATACTGAAGTAGGTAAAATAGGAGCAAGAAGACACAGGGATCCAGGAAGGATATACCTAAGGAAAAAAACAGATTGATGTGAACACAAGGATTTATAATATTTCTATAAAAGAATTTTGGAATTAGGGATAAATACATAAAAAACTAACCAAAATGTAAAAACAAATCAATACTTAAACAAAAATAAACAGGTGCACAAAAAAGAAAAATTAATCATAATATTTTAAATGGCTTAAGAATATTTATATAATCACAACAAAGCAAACATTCCCAATTGATTTATGCAAACATTATACGACTTGAGGCCTTATAAAACTATTTGTTAGAACTATGTCAGTGCATTACTTTGATATTAATACAGTTTTAATTAAAAAAGATTATAACATTTTTGGAAAATATATAGAAGTCTAAAGAAAAACAATTACTCAGTTCCACTCCTCAGAAACAACCTCCACTCAAATTATGACACATTTCACATAAGTTTATTTTTCTAGGTATATATTTCTTGGGTTTTACATAGTCAAGATAATACATATACATACAGTTTATACTATGAGAATTTCCTCACATTTCTTAGTAATTATCATGCTTAGTAACTGAATAATATTTCATTTGATGACTATATAATAATGATCCATTTTGTGTTGACAATTCATATCAGAATAAGAAAATCCCTGCAATAAGCTCTCAATAATTACCTTAAAAAGCCTGTATACTAAGATTTACTTTCTTTCATGAAAGAAAATTAATAATTAAAATGTCATACCTGTTTACATTTATAGCATTATATGCTAGAATGCAAAAAAACTCTAAATTTTGAGAGTTTACAATTTAGTCTACTAATCATAAAAATAAACAGAGATACTAAATTCATAACACACACCTAGAAATACAACCTATAGAAATTATCATAAAAGTTGACCAATTTTCCAGAAAATACATTTATCACAGTGTTACTTACAATAATAGCATATGGGTGAAAATAAATAATATGTAATAACATAAGGAAATAAATTATGCCCTGGCTATGTTACCATTAAAAATCTAAAATATATGGAAAAAAAAGCAAAATATAGAATCTTATTAAATATAATTATAATTGCGTTAAAAACATACATACTCACAATGTTAACAGTTGTTATCTCTGGTCAGTGGGATTATGATGACTATTTTCTTTGTATACTTACCTATAATATATATTCATTATAGAGAAGAAAGTGTGATTTCTTTAACTACTGGACACATTTAAAGGTTTACGGGCAAATGTTACTCTAAAATTATCCCAGTTATTTATATCTATTCCACACAAGCAAAAGATGACATAGAGCCGTAGAAAAGGATCAAGCATGTAAGTTGGTATAAACTATGTAGGTTAAAATATATATACACACACACACATGCATGTGCACACACACATACATACTCCTCCTTAAGGAGAATTTCTAAACTCTTTGGTACCCATTCACTAATAAAGAGTTGAGTATGTTTAATAGGTGTGTTTATCAAATTGCTAATGCTTCTCGAACACTGAGCTAGGCTGAAAATACAAAAGATGAAAAAAATATTTGGCCATAGCAGTAAAGGAGACCACCACCTACAAGACAACAGACATACCAACAATTGGAATACAATGTAATTTATAATGATAGAGTGACTTACTAAGCATTGATATGCTAAATGACAGAAAATTAATAATTAAAATGCCATTACAATCTTGTTACATCAAGAATGCTATATGAGGCCAGGCATAGAAGCTCACACCTATAATCACAGCAGTCTGGGAGGATTGCTTCAACTCAGGAGCTCAAGACCAACCTGAACAACAGTGAGACCCTTATTTACAAAAATTAGAAATACATACCAGTGGGAAGCAAAACTGTTTAACTCCCCATAAAAGAAAAATAAACAGAGTTAATGACTGAATTGGCAATTAAGAATTGATTTGAATTGTTTAACTTATAATATTATTCAGCCTGGAATATATAAGTCTATATTAAGATAAACTAATAAGGATATTTTTAGATTTTCTTAATATTAAGCATTATTAAAGTGTACACTCAAACATGATTAAAATATGAACCATTATTGGTGGCACCTGTAGCTCAGTGAGTAGGGTGCCAGCCCCCATATACCAAGGGTAGCAGGTTCAAACCCAGCCCTGGCCAAACTGCAACAAAAAAATAGCCAGGCACTGTGGCGGGCACCTGTAGTCCCAGCTATTCGGGAGGCTGAGTCAAGAGAATCATCTAAGCCCAAGAGCTGGGTGTTGCTGTGAGCTGTGACGCCACAGCACTCTACTGAGGGTGACAAAGTAAGACTCTGTCTCTAAAAACAAGAACAGAAACAAAAACAAATATGAACCATTTACGTTGTGCTCCTATAAGCCTTCTTGTACATATCTTTTGGTAAAAAAGCACTTCTGTCAGGTACGTACCAAAGAGTGGAATTGTTAAGCCATAGGATATCTATGTAACACTATTAAACATAACAAATATTTCTCCCAAGTAGTTATTTCTAATTATATTCTAACAGTGTGTGATAGTCCTGGTTGTTACAAATCTTGACAAATCATGGTATTATCTTTTTGCTTTCATGATAATCTTTTAAAGGTGTTTAAGGTTCACAAGAATGTGCAACAGTATTTTAAGAGAGTTCCTATGTATCCTTCATCCAACTTCCCCCTAATAGTAACTTACAATAACTTATACAACTATGATACACTTTCAAAACCAAGAAATTGACATTGGCATGAACTAACATACAGAGCGATACAGTGAGACTCTTATCTCCAAAAAAAGAAAGTTTTAATATTTATTAAGTCTAATTACTAATATTTTCTTTAATGGATTATATACATTTGGTATTATGACAAAGAACTCTTTGCCTAACCCTAGTTCTAGAAGACTTCGTGTTGTGTCATATAAGTATAATAGTTTTACATTTAGATTTATGATCCATTTTGACTTTAACTGGGTTTTCTAAAATGGGATAAGGCTTATGTCAAGGTTTGTTTGTGGCCTATGACAGTCCAACTTTCCCAATGTCATTTTTTTGAAAAGACTATCTTCCCTCTATTGAATTGTATCTGTGCCTTTGTCAAAACATTTTAAACTTGTATTTCTCTGATGATCAATGAAGATGAGCACCCCTTTGTATGTTTGTTGGCCATTGGATATTGTCTTTTCTAAAGTCTTGTTCAAGTCTTTTGTCCATCTTTTTATTGGGTTGTCTGGTTTTTAAGAATTCATTAAATATTCTAGCATAGTGGCTCATGACTGTAATCCTAGCACTCTGGGAGCCTGAAGCAGGTGGACTGCCTGAGCTCACAGGTTCAAGACCAGCCTGAGCCAGAGTGAGACCTTGTCTCTAAAAATAGCCAGGCATTGTGGCAGGTGCCTGTATTCCCAGCTACTTGAGAAGCTGAGGCAAGAGAATCACCTAAGCGTAAGAGTTTGAGATTGCTGTGAGCTATGATGCCATAGCACTCTATCAAGGAAGACAAAGTGAGACTCTCAAAAAACAAAACAAAGAAAAAAAAAAAAACAGAAAAAGAATTCATGATATATTCTAGTTAAGAGTCCTTTCTAAATCTCTATATATAGTAGAACTAGCGTCTCCTACTTTGTGGCTTCCCTTTTCATTCTTAATGTGAAATGTCTTTGTATTCATCAAGGTTTCCCAGAGAAAGAGAATAGGAGTTAAAAGAGTGAGTGATTGTGTGGATGAGTAGATTTATTATGCAACTTGGCTCACTGTGATTATGAGACCAATTAAGTCCTATAATCTCCTATCTGCAAGCTGGGAAACTAGGGAAGCTCACGACATAAATCTGGTCCCAGTTCAAAGGCCTGAGAACCAGGCGGTAAAAGTGGGGATGGGGGCAGTTGGTACGTATAAGGACTGGTCTGAGTCAGACGGCTGAAGAACAAGGATTGTCAATGTTCAAGGGCAGCAGAAGATGCATGTCCCAGCACAAACAGAAAAAGCAAGCAAATTGTCCTTCTTCTGCCTTTTTGTTCTATTTAGGCTCTCAGTGGATTGGATGATGAACACCCATATTGATGAGGGCAGTCTTCCTTACTCAATCTACTGATTAAAATGCCAATCTCTTTGAGGAATACCCTCACAGACACATCTAGAAATGTTTTACCAGCTATCTGGACATCCCTTAGCCCAGTCAAGTTGACATATAAAATTAATCATCCCACACTTGGAGAATAGAATTTCTTAATATTAATAAAGCTCAACTTATCAATCTTTCCTTTTCTTTTCTTTCCTTTTTGTGTGTCCTGTTTATTAAATACTCCAAGATGAAGAAAATAATCTTTGCTCTTTCTAAAAACTTGTTTCAGCTACTAAATTTAAAACTACAATCCAGGTGGCACCTGTGGCTCAAAGGAGTAGGGTGTTGGCCCCATATGCTGAAAATTGCAGGTTAAAACCTAGCCCCAGCCAAAAACTACAAAATAAATAAATAAATAAATAAACTATAATCCATCTGAAATAAGTTTCCAGAGAAATACAGATTAAAACTATGAAGCCTTACCACTGTATAACCATTTCAAGTTTTATAAAAAAAAAAAAAATGAAAGCCAAACAATACCAAGTGATCATGAGGACAGAGAACAACTAAAACATACATATACTATTGGTGTGAATAATAAACTGGTACAACCACTTTGGACAAATGTTTGGCTGTATAAACTAAAGCTGAACACATCTATTACCCAGTACTATCACTCTCAGGCATATACAACAGAAATTATATATATTCATTCATCAAAAGATATATATGATAATTACTTTAAAAGTTTAATCTTTGGACTTTCACTTTTTTTTTTAAAGAGACAGTCTCACTTTGCCACCCTCAGTAGAGCGCTGTGGCATCACAGCTCACAGAAACCTTCAGCTCTTGGGCTTAGATGATTCTCTTGCCTCAGCTTCCCGAATAGCTGGGACTACAGGCACCCGCCACAACACCCAGTTATTTTTGGTTGCAGTTTGGCCAGGGCTGGGTTTGAACCCGCCACCCTCGGCATATGGGGCCGGCATCCTACTCACTGAGCCATAGGCGCTGCCCTGGACTTTCATTTCTAAGAAGATGGAGTACACATACTGTTACCTATTCCTCATAAGAAGTACAGCTAAAAACTTTGAAAATATATATATATATATATATATATCACTCTGAAACGTGAAAAGGAGGAAGCAAACTGGGCATGAACTTCAGGACTTAAAGGACAAAATGGCAGTGAGTGTCACTGGCTTTCTTTCTGCCTCATATATACTAGACTGGCTGCTGAAGAACTCAAGGAGATGCAGTAAAAAAAAAAAAAAATCCCAAATAAAAGTATGCCTTTTCTAGACAAAGGTCCAGAAAAAGGGTAACAAAGCAAGACAGAGAACTCTAAGATAATCACCTGACTCTGGCCAAATAGTACAGAAAAAAACATAGCTGTATCTCTACCCTTCTACACTAACCAAGCTGTAACAAGGCACTGCCAGGGTGATATTAGAGAAGTATGATTTAACAGGCTTCTCCCTCAGACCCAGAATTGTCAGTGAAGATCATGTAGGGAACCAGGATATTGACCTTAACCAAATGGTTACAAATGAACCCTTTCCTCTTCCTATTGGTAGCAGTATATTGAAAGACATCTAGTGGAGAATTAGGAAGTATACCAGCCCCTAATAACTAATGAAATACTCCCTGTATTTCTGTGGAAGCGATGTAGGAGAAGTAAACAGGTAATCCTGATCCTCCCAGCCCAGAAAGTATCAATACAGGCCTCCTGGGGAGACCTAACTCTTGCCATCAATTGGCAGTAATCAGGCAGGGCACCTCATGCTCTGCCATTTGTCTGCCAGAACATTTGTCAGAAGATGCCTACTGTAACACAGCATTTAAATAAGATCCAGAGTCTTATCTTATGATATAGTAAAAAAAAAAAAAAAAAAAAAGTTTAGTTTAAACACAAGAAGTTCTTCTTTATAAAAAGAACTAGGAAAATCTCAACTTCAATGAGAAAAGGCAATTGACAAACACAAACATTGGGAATGACAAATTTGAGAATTGTATGACAAAGATTTTAAGAGTAGCTATTATAAAAATGTCTCATAAGTATTTTTTTTTTTTTTTAGATGGAGCCTCAAGCTATCCCCCTGGGTAGAGTGCCATGGCATCACAGCTCACAGCAATCTCCAACTCCTGGGCTCAAGCGAGTCTCCTGCCTCAGCC
>NW_003852570.1:2481181-2491025 GCF_000181295.1 Otolemur garnettii | reverse complement strand
ACCCAGGAGTTGGAGGTTGCTGTGAGCTGTGATGTCACAGCACTCTACCCAGGGTGACACCTTGAGGCTCTGTCTCAAAAAAAAAGAAAAGAAAAGAAACCACAGAGGGGCCAGGCACGGTAGCTGGTGCTTGTAATCCTAATCATTGTAATCCTGTGGATTACCTGAGCTCACGAGTTCAAGACCAACCTGAGTCACAGCAAGATCTCATGTCTAAAAATAGTTGGGCATTGTGGCAGGGGCCTGTAGTCCCAGTTACTTGGGAGGCTGAGGCAAGAGAATCGCTGGAGCCCAAGAGTTTGAGTTTGCTGTTAAGCTCTGATGGGCACCGGACTCTACCGAGGGCAACGAAGTGAGACTCTGTCTTGAAAAAAATAAGAAATAAACCATGGAGACCAGAAGAAAGTGGCACAAATTTTCAAAGTGCTGAAAGAAAAGAACTGACAACTTTTTGTATAGCAGAAGTACCCTTTAAGAATGAACAGGAAATCAAGCAATTCTCAAATGAAATAACTCAGAGAATTTGTTGCCAGAAGACATGCCTTAAAAGAGTGGCTAAAGGAAGTTCTAAATATAAAGGAAATGATAAAAGGAATATTTAAACACTGGGAAGGAAGAAGCAACAATAAAAACAGCAAAAAATAAGAGTGAATACAATACTTTCCTACTGTTTATGCTCTCTAAATTACATTTTATTTGTAGAAAACATGATTACACTGACTGATGTGGTTGAACATTTAAAACAGTTACATTATGAAAAGGAAACCCAGCCAGGCATGGTGACACTTTATCTGTAGTCCCAGCTACACAGGGGGCTGAGGCAGGAGCATCCCTTTAGCCCAGAAGTTTAAGGCTGGAATGAGCTAGGACAAAGTCTCTACACTCTAGCTGGAGCGACCAAGTAAGACTTTGTCTCAACAAAGGAGGGAACGTACAGCCTGAGCAAGCGCTAGACCCTGTCTCTAAAAATAGCCGAGCATTATGACAGGCACCTAATAGTCCCAGCTACTTGGGAGGCTGAGGCAAGAGGATTGCTTAAGCCCAAGAGTTTGAGGTTACTGTGAGCTATGATGCCAGAGCACTCTATGGAGGGAGACAGAATGAGACTCTGTCTAAATAAATAAATAAGCAAAAGAAAACAAGATGGAGAACAAATTGAACAAAAAATATAATGATATACTGAAGCCCTATATTAAATATATATGGACGTACCATTTAAATGAAAGAGATTAACACAATGGATAAAACAACATGACACAACTGCATGCTGTCTATAAAGAAATTAATTTATAACAATATAGGAAAATATAACAATATAAAAAAGGTAAAAGTAAAAGAATGAAAAATATATACCACACAAAGGTCAATGAAAATAAAATGGGGTGGCTTATAGTAGTATCATTTAATGTATACTTCATAGCGAAGAAAATTATGAGGGACAGAGAAGGACATAGCAATCCTAAATGTATACACACTAAAAAAAAAAGAGAGATGAAAACATGAGAAACAAAAACTGACAGAACTAAAGCAAGAAACAAGCAAATCCAATTATATTATAGTTGGAGGCTTTAACCTGCCTCTCTCAAAAATGACTAACCTACCAAAAAAAAATCAGCAAGGATAAAGAATAACACAACACTCCTATCAAAGAACAAAAATCCAATCAACATTTATAATAGCAAACTATACATTCTCTTTAAGGCCTATGTACCATATACACATACACAATATCTTGGGCTATAAAACAACATACAACAAATTAAAAAGAACTGAAATCATACAAAGCATATTTTCTGAATATAATAGAATAAAACTAAAAACCTATAAAAAAACAATAGAACTCTCCAAAAGCTTGGAAATTAAACATTATTAGTTATGCATCAAAGAGGAAGTCTCAAAGAAAACAAAAATACATTGAACTGAATGAAAATATATCAAAATGTGCATCATATCCAAAGAAGTGCTGAAATGGAAAGATATAACACTAAATGCTTACATCAGAAAAGAAGAAAGCCTCAAATCAAATTAGTAATATAAGCTTCTATCTCAAGAAAATAGAACAAAGACAAAATAAACCAAAATCCCAATGAAAGGAAAACAGAAAAAAAATTTAATTAAACAAAAACCTCCTTATTTGGAAAGATGAATAAAATTGATGAGCCTCACAAAAATAAAAGAGAACACATACACAATCATTCAGAATGAAACAGAGACTATGATTATAAAACCTGTAGCAATATGAAAGGATAGTAAGAGAATGGAACCAATTCCAATTCCTCAAAAAGTACAAACTAATTCATTCCATATGAAATAGATTACCTGAATAATCCTAAAACTATTAAGGGAATATAATTAGTGATTTTAAAACTCCCAAAGAAGAAATCTCGAAGGCCAGAAAGTTTCACTGTCAATTTTTACCAAACATTTAAGATTAACACAAATTCTACATAATTACTTTCAGAAAATAGGAGAACGCTTCTCATTTTATGAGGTCAATATTACCCTGATACCAAAAACAGAGAAAGACAGCACAAAAACAACTAAATAGGTCCCATACCTCTCATTATCTCTCAACAAAATATTAGCAAATAGAATCCAGAACTATATAAAATTAAAAATTCCACACATGACCAGCTAGAGTTTATTCCAGAGATGAAAGGATGGTTCAATATTCAATCTATGAAACACACTGTATTAATAGGGTAAAGAAGAAAAAACAGATGATACTAAATGAGGCAGAAAAAGCATCTGACAAAATTAAACATCCATTCATAATAAAAAACTCTCAGCAAATTAGGAACAAAGGTGAACATCTTCAACTTGATAAAAAACAAAAACTATACAATATCATAGCTAATGAAGACTGAATGCTTTTCTCCTAGAAAAAGGCACATGTTCTACTCTAACCACTGCTACTCAACATATTACTGGACGTTCTAAACGTAACCAGCACAATAAGTAAAGAAAATAAATGGCATATAGATTAGAAAAAGGAAGAAATAAAACTAACTCTACTTGCAGATAGCATAATGTGTAAAAAATACAAAGGAATCTACAAAATAAACTTTTAGAACAAATGAAGTCAGTAAGATCACAGACAAAAGATCAAAATAAAATAAAAATCAATTACATTTCTATCCATATGAGCAATAAGCATGTGGAAACCAAAATGAAAATTACAATTATCATTTACAATCACCAAAAGAAATACTCAAGTGTAAACCCAATAAGAGATATACAGGGCTTTTATGCTGAAAACTAAAAAACACTGATGAAAGAAATCAAAGATCAACATAATAGAGACATACCCATACTGTGTTCACAGATCAGAAGACTCAGTATATTAATAGTAAAGTATCAGCTCTCCACAAATAACAGATTTAATAAAATTCCTCTTAAAATCTTTCTAAAATTTTATAGCTATAGATAAGATTATTCTAAAATTTATGTTAAAAAAATCAGACTAGCTAAAATTATCTGTAAAAATAGGATAAAGTGAGAAGAATTGTTCAATGTAATATTAAGGTTTATTATGTGGCTACAGTAACCAATACTATGTGGTAATGACAGAGGGACAGACATAGGGATCAATAGAATAGCATAGTGATCTGAGAAATAGCCCCACACAAGTATAGCCAACTAATTTTTCCACAAAGGTACAAAAGCAATTCAGTGGCAGAAAGATGGCTTTTTCAACATAAAATACTGTTGTAGCTGGCTATCCACAGCCCAAAATATAAACCTTTAAATTTACACAAAAATTAACTCAATGCAACATGGACCTAAGCATAAAATATAAAATTATATAATTTTTAGAATACAACAAAGGAGAAAATCTGTAGGACCTAGGGATTAGGGGACATGTTCTTAGACTTAACATCAAAATCATGATAAAAACAGACATTGGCAAACTAAATTTCATCAAAATTAAAACTGTGCTCTGTGAAATATCCTGTGAAGGCAATGAAAAGACAAGGCATGAACTGGCAGAAAATATTTGTAAGCCATTTATCTGACAAAGGACTCTTATCTCCAGATTATATCAAGAATCCCCAAAGCTCTACAGTTATTAAAAAAATAGTCCAATTAAAAAGTGGAAAAACAGGGGCAGTGCCTGTGGCTCAAAAGGATAGGGCACTGGCCCCATATGCTGGAGGTGGCGAGTTCAAAACCAGCCCCGGCCAAAAAAAAAAAAAAAGATGTTAAGAAAGTGGAAAAACAGACCTAAAGAGACATTTCACTAAAGAGGATATAAAGTATTTGATGGCAAATAGACATATTTGAAAAGATATCTTTTTCTGGGCAGTGCCTGAGGCTGTGGGTAAGGCGCTGGCCCCATATATCAAGGGTGGCAGGTTCAAACCCAGCCCTGGCCAAACTGCAACAAAAAAATAGCAAGGCATTGTGGCAGGTACCTGTAGTCCTAGTTACTCAGGAGGCTGGGGCAAGACAATCCCTTAAGCCTAGGAGTTAAAGGTTGCTGTGAGCTGTGTGATGCCATGGCACTTTACTGAGGATGACAGAGTGACTCTATCTCTACAAAATAATAATAATAATAATAATAATAATGATAATAATGAAGAAAGAAAAGATATCTTTTTCTTATTTGAAAAGATATCTTATCTTAATATATTTGAAAAGATATTCTAGATAATAAGCTATTGGGGAAATGTAAATTAAGACAATAATGAGCTACTACTACACACCTATCAGAATATCTAAAATAAAAATAGTGAGAATACCAAATGTTGGAGGGGATGCAGAGAAACCTGATCTCTCACACTTTAATAGCAGAAATACACAATGATGCATCCATTTGGGATAAAAGTTTGGCAGTTTCCTAAAAAATTAAACACACACTTATCATGTGACCTAGCAATAATACACCAGGGCATCACAAAGAAATAAAAACAGGTCCACACAAAAACCTGAACACATTGGTCATAGCAGCTTTATTTGTAATAGTCAAACCTAGACACAACTAAAATATTGTGTAATAAATGAATGGTTAAACATCTGTGGTACATCCAAACCATGGAATATTACTCTGTAATGAAAGAAATAAACTATTGATATATATGACAACTTAGATGGAACTCAAGGGCATTTTGCTGACTTAAAAAAAAAATCTCAGGGCGGTGCCTATGGCTCAAAGGAGTAGGGCGCCTGCCCCATATGCTGGAGGTGGCACGTTCAAACCCAGCCTCGGCCAAAAACTGCAAAAAAAAAAAAAATCTCAAAAGATGATACCATTTATATAAGTCTTGATATGACAAAATTATAGGGATGCTATGTTGATTGGCTTAATGTAACCACATTAGATTGTATTAAAAAAATCAGCACATTGTACCCCACATATGCATGAATGTATTCATGATCTATATGTATTTGACTTAATTAAAAATAAATAAATAAAATAAAATTACAGGGATGGAGCACAGATAAGTTATTTTCAGGGTTTAGGGATACTGATGAAGTTGATATTAAGGATGGATTTGACTATAAAAGGGTAGTAATGGAATATTTCTGTATCTTGACTATGCATATGTTATTTTTTCTTTTTTTGAGACAGAGTCTCACTATGTGGTCCTCGGTAGAGTGCCTGGTATCACAGCTCATAGCAACCCCAAACTCTTGGGCTTAAGCGATTCTCTTGCCTCAGCCTCCCAAGTAGCTAGGACTACAGGCACCTGCCACAATGCCTGGCTACTGATTTTTTTTTTTTTTGAGACAGAGTCTCACTATGTCACCCTGGGTAGAGTGCCGTGGCACCACATCTCACAGAACCTCAAACTCTTGGGCTTAAGCGATTCTCTTGCCTCAGCCTCCCAAGTAGCTAGGACTACAGGCACCCTCCACAAAGCCTGGCTACTTTTCTGTTGCAGTTGTCATTGTTGTTTAGCTGGCCTGGGCCAGGTTCGAACCCACAATCCTGGGTGTATGTGGCTGGTGCCCTACCCACTGAGCAACAGGTGCCACCGCATATGTGATTTTAAAAAGCACAGACATACACAAACATTGAAACTGTATCAATTGCTTGGCTTTGATATTATATTGTAGGTATACAAAATCTAACCATGAGGGAAAACTAGGTGAAGGGTTCAGATGATTTTTTGTATTACCTTTACAAGTTCAGGAGAATCTCCAATTACTTTTAAATAGAAAGACAAACAAATAGAAAACAGTATCAAGTTAACTGAGACTGTTAAACACTACGTCCAGGTAACATTACCTTCAAGTTTATCTTTTTTTTTTTGAGACAGAGCCTCAACCTGTCCCCCTGGGTAGAGGGCTGTGGCATCATAGCTCACAGCAACCTCCAACTCCTGGGCTCAGGCGAGTCTCCTGCCTCCACCTACCAAGTAGCTGGGACTACAGGAGCCTGCCACAAAGCCTGGCTATTTTTTGGTTGCAGCCATCATTGTTCGAACCCATCAGCTCAGGTGTATGTGGCTGGCACCTTAGCTGCTTGAGCCACAAGTGCCAAGCCTTCAAGTTTATCTTAATGTGTCTTTCAGTTCACTTTAGCATCAACAAGGATTATTATTTACATCCTATTTTCTGAAAATTACTGAGTGATGTTAGAATATACACAGACAGTTGTGGATTTAATCTGGATGGGTTCAGTTACTCAAGAGTAACCCTCCAAATCCATAATATGTATATGTTGAACATATCAAATCCAGAAATCTGAAAAATATGCTCCCAAATCTGACACTTTTGCCAGTAAGATACTCAAAGGAAATACTTGGAGGATTTTATTTTTATTGTTTTTTTTTTTTTTTTTAAAAGACAGAGTCTCACTCTGTTGCCCCAGAGTGCTGTGGCGTCACAGCTAACAGCAACCTTAAAGTCTTGGGCTCAAGGGAACCTCTTGCTTCAGCCTCCCATGTAGTTGGAACTACAGGCATGTGTCACCATGTCTGGCTGTTTTTCCTATTTTTAGCAGAGACCAGGTCTCATTTTTTGCTCAGGCTGATCTTGAACTCCTGAGCTCAAGCAATCCACCTGCCTGGGCCTCCCAGAGCACTACAATTACAGGCATTAGACAGGGCACCCAGCCTTTTATTGTATTTTTCCTATGTTTAGATATGTTTGGATGTACAATTACTCATCATGAGTTGCAATTGCCACAGTATGCAGTATAGTAATATCCTGCACATGTTTGTAGCCTAGAAGCAATAGGCTATATCATATAGCCTATTTTACAAAGAAGAGGCCAACGTGTATATTTTGTAAATAAGGATATATTTAGCTACAATATACCATTTTCCCTATGTAAGGTGACTTTTGGGACACTCTATATATTTGATGATATAAAAATGTTTAATAAGAGTAAATGAAAAGATGCTCAACATCATTTATCATTAGCAACAGCAAATTAAAATCACAAGAGATACCATTACACACATCTATTAGAGTGAATAAAGTAACTTTTTAAAAAACATGATAATACCAAGTGCACACAAGGATACGAAACAACTGGAACTCTCATATGTTGCTGGTGGTAACGAAAATTTGAATAGTTACTTTAGAAAACTGTTTTACAGTTTCTTATGAAGATAAATGTAAACTTACCATATAACCTGGCAATTGCAACCCTGGGTTTTCATTTCACTTAGATAAATACCTATTTATACACAAAAACTTGTACATGAATGGTTAGAGCCAACTTAAACTTTAATTCTTTGGAAACAACTCAAATATCTGTCAAATGGAAACAGCTACACTGTGATACATTCCTATCATGGAATACTATGCAACAATGAATGGGAACAAACTATTGACTTATGCAACATGGATGAATTACAAATGCATTTCCCTAAGTGAAAGAAGTGAGACTCTGCAGTGAAGGCTTTATTAACCAGTTTTATGAAAGTATTGCAAATTGTATATAAAACCAGCACATTGTACCCATAATTGCATTAATGTACACAGCTATGATTTAATTTTTAAAAAAGGCTATAAACTATATGATCCTGAGTGAATCTGGTGGTGTAGAAGGGTGATAAAACTGTTTTCTATGTTGTCTATATTTTGCATTTGTCAAAAATCATACAAGCATACACTAAAATAAGTGAATTTTACCATGTGTAAAATTTTAAATCGACATTTAAAATATATATGTATATATATCAACATATGTGTGTATGTGTGTGTGTGTATACATATATATACCTTATACCAGAGTCAGTGTCTCACACTTGTAATCCTAGTACTTATGGAAGCCAAGGCAAGAAGAAAGGCCAGGCTTTTGAGACCCGCTTGAGCAAGAGCAAGATGTTGTCTATACTAAAAATAGAAAAAAATAGTGGGTGTAGTGGTTTGTGCCCACAGTCTCAACTACTTGGGAGGCTGAGGCAGGCAGATCACTTGAGCCCAAAAGTTTTAGGGTGCAGTGAGCTATATAATGCCACTATAATTTAGCTGGGCAACAGAGCAAGAATCAAATATGTATCAAATATAAATACATGTGTGTGTACACACACACACACACACACACACACACACAGAAAATTTTTCCTACCTCACATTAGTTTCATCATTAAATTCTTCAGCCCATTTCTTCCTTGACTGTGCAGTAGTAGAACCATCTAATCGGTAATAGTCAATGTTTCGAAGCCACTTCCCTTCACCTGAAGATGCAACAAAAAACATAAAAGGGATTGATAAATTTCTCTGCTAATATTATGTTTTCCTCCTTGTTCACAATTTAAAAGTGGGTTATATATATAAAAATTCTATTGTTATAGGAAAATACAGTATATACTTTTCTTAATCAAGAAGTAATTATATTACAAATAAATTTAACACAGATTTCATTCAAATATATATTGATACATGTAACTATTTTTAAAACCTATTTCATCTACATGAGAATTGCTTAAAAGGGTTTCCTTGATCATAATCCTTCAAAATTGTCCGAAGAATAAGATTAAATTATATTTTGCTCATGAGGCTTGCTTTTAAATAAATCTATATATGGCCAGGTTTTCCCCCTATTATTAACAATATGATAATGCTCAGATAAAAAACAGAGACAAAGAATGTCTTTATTTATTCACTGGAACAAATATTTACTGAATGCCTACTATGTGCTCCAAACTACTGTATAGGCTAGCCACAAATATCAATATATGTTACCATCTCACAAGTATTGTTTGTATGTGTGTAAAAGATTGCGACTTCGTAAATTCGTGATCTCATGTAGATTTTACACAGTGAAATTTTAACCAAGACTTGTATTAATACTAAAATACCAAATGATTAAGAGTTTGTCATATGTTTATATTTTATCATACACAACTTCTATTCTAATTCTTTAATTTTAAAAGATACATTACTATTTCCCATCTAAGCTAAATTTGTATTACCATGATTTAGAGCAGCGATTTTTAACCAGTGTACCATGGCACACATGCTGTGAGAGGATCTAAGGGTATGCTGCAAAAAAAAAAAAAAAAATTGTTTTTGTTTTTTGAGACAGAGTCTCACTTTGATGCCCTTGGTAGAGTGTCATGGTGTCATAGCTCACAGCAACCTCAAACTCTTGGGCTCAAGAGATTCTCTTGCCTCAGTCACCCAAGTAGCTGAGACTATAGGTGCATGCCAAAACACCTGGCTATTTTTAGAGACAGGGTCTTGCTCTTGCTCAGAATGGCCTTGAACTCCTGCACTCAAACAATTCACCTGCTTTGGCCTCCCAGAGTACCCTGAAAATTTTTTAAAATCATTAATTAAATTATTTTTGAAAGAAGTTCAAGGCACAATAAGTATATTCTCTTTTTTACGCTGTTCTTTGATCAACATAATTTAAGTGTGCCACTTAAATTCAAGTTCAACT
>NW_003852570.1:2475278-2481057 GCF_000181295.1 Otolemur garnettii | reverse complement strand
AAAAAAAAAAAAAAAAAACAAACAAACAACTGCTAGAGCTTTAACACAAAGACAGGTTAACAAAACTAAGATTTAAGTCTTTTTAGCAAATTATTTAAATTTGGTACATTAGTTAAAAAGATGCTTTCCCACACATTCATCACTTACTTATATCTTTATAGATATGTAAAACCTAGAATTTACTTCTTAAAATTCAGTAATGCCTATGACAGTAATTTTATTCATTTATGATTTTTATTTCTTTCAATTAGAAAAAGGCATACATATCTAAGAAAAAAAATTTGAGACAGATGGTTGGATAAAAAGATAAGAGTCAAATTTGCATTAACTGTTAACTTCAGTACAATAATTATTAAGACAAATATGTTAATCATAAATGAAATCAAAAATTATATGATTATTTTTAAAAGCATTTCAACATACCCTTTGTGATAATGCAAATGAAAAATCTCTACTACCACCTCCATGAATCCAACGCTTACAACCTGATGGTCAGTATAGGTTACTGGTTAAGAATACAAACTCTGGGGTTTAATATGAGTTTCACCATTTACTAACATTTTCACTGTGACAAGTAATTAAACTCCCAGGCCTCAGTTTCTTTATCTATATAAATAGGGATAATCAGGGTACCTTTAGATTGCATACATTGGTGTGAGAATTAAATGAGTTAATATTGTCTAAAAACTCACCCAGAATAGTCCCTACCACAAAGTAATTAAAAGCTTATTGAAGCTGGGCTTGGTGGCTCATGCCTATAATCCTAGTACTTTGGGAGGCCAAGGATGACTTGAGGCCAGGAGTTTGAGTCCAGCCGGAGCAAGACTGAGATCCCATTTCTAGAAAAAGTTAAGAAAATTAGCCAGGCGTGGTGGTGTATGCCTATAGTCCCAGCTCCTTGGGAAGCCAGAGTAGGAGGATCACTTGAGCCCAGGAGTTTGAGGTTACACTGAGCTATGAAGACACCACTATAATAAGCTAGACTACCAACAGAGCGAGACCCTGTCTCAAAACAAACAAAACAAAATAAAACCCCCAAACAACAACAAAAGCTCATTGAACACTTATTTTGATCCTATAGCAAATTATAGCTACCTCTATTATGGCCAATATTGTATATATTTGACCCCCCTTACTACTATGTAATGATTTCCTGTAGCACCTCTTGAACCTAGCTCAGTGCTCAACACACAATGGTAGTGGTAGTAGTAACAGTAGTAACTTATAAGATAGACCAACCTGATTGATAGTTAAACAAACATTTGCTGAAGACAATTTATACAATTAGAAATAAACTAGCAGGCATATGAAAAAACATACAACCTTATTAGTGGTCAAAAAATATAAATTAGAACAATGAGAATTGTTTTTATTCATTAAAAATGGGGAAATATGTAATTACAATACTATAGGTATCCATATTAAAATAGACATTTTTTTTTCATTTATTGACGGTGGCAGAAATAATGAAACACTGCCAGAACAAAGACTTTTTTTTACTAACCACTATACTAATGAGGACAGAAGAAAGACTCTTGAGTAACAAAATTAATGTATGGTGATAACACAAAAATAGGTTGAAGCTAAGACTATAATTCATTATAGTCAAATTAAGGAATTATACAAACATACTACACAGATATGTATTAAAGATATGCCAATAAGGGATACTAGAAATAATGAAAGAAGAGGATGAGAAATATAAAAAATGCTAATGTATGCACATAAGAAAAATCCACCACTAGAGCACTATTCTCTGTGTAAACAAAATTAGTGAAGATCCAGATATGGCTAATTCATTTCCCTGCTAGTTCAAAAAGTACTTACTATAGACCTACTACTACATACATATCCAGCTTAGTGCTAGACAGAGATGCAAAAATGGATAATTAACAGTAATATGTATTCAAAAACATAATTTTAATAGGCAGACAAAATTCCGACATCCATGAAGCCTTGTGAAATCATCTGTTATTTCTCACACCATCTTCCCCTTTCCACAGCCCCTGGAAACACCATTCTATTTTACATCTCTATGAATTTCACTACTCTAGGAACCTTAAGTAATAGGAATCATATGATATTTGTTCTTTTGTGACTGGTTTATTTCACTAAACATACTGTTTTAAAGATGCACCTATGTTGGGGGCAGGGTCAAGAAGGCTAACTAGAAGCGGCATTCACCAGAGACTCTTGTCCAGAGGGAGAGATACTGGACTGAAGAGGACTCAGAGAAGCTGAAAGTAAGGAGCTGAGCACAGAGAGAAGAAAGTGAAGTTCACATCATCCAGGCTAAGTCAAACAGCAGGAACAAGAAAGAAACAGAAAAACAACAAAGATCAGGTACGGAGAAGAGGATGGGAGACTTCTCCCCAAAATGGGAGCTCTGAGGTGGGCTTTGCCATCAGTAGCCTGCAATCCAGCAGGAAAAAAAAGACTTCTTACCTTTCCCCATGCAAGAGTGCTGCAAAGTCCCAGTGAGGTGCCATGGCTGGGCCTATGTCCTATCCTACCCGGCACAAAAGTGAGCGAATATTTTCCTGCAATACTGCACACAGCTCACCCTCCCCCACTCCTAGTTGCCTGAAGGACTGCCCCCTGCAGAGGCGAGAGTGTCTGGCGAGTCCACTAAGAAGCCCAGGCATTTTGTGGACGGCAGTCCTAACTTTGGAAGGGAGAGGAGCTAAATTTCCTGTCTCTTTCTGACTAGAAAAGACAGAAGCAAAAACTTCCTCCTCTTACTCACAACAAACCTTCTCTAGCTCCTCAGGAATTCTCAGGCAGATCTGCCCGCTAATTTCTGTTTCTGGCCTACCAGACCAACCTCTGAGCTCAACTAGAAGGGTCCACTGCCTTAGCGACTTTGACTGGAAATGTGGGCCAGTGCTACTCACCAGGTCACCTTCTGAGCATGACTGGGTGAGCAGTGCCCACTGCCTGACCAACTTTGACCAGAACTCTGGGCCAGTGCTGTCTGCTGATTTTTGTATCCCTGGAGCCACTGTCTGGGACTGGTGATTCACCACTTGTCTGACTTTGTAAGAGCAGTGGTGGCATTGCCACAGTGAAGGACGGATTCAGCAGGTTTATCTGTGGATTACCCTCCTTCAGCTATCCCTAGTGGGGGTGGAGCTACTGGTGTCTGTACCTTTGACCAGCCTAGATTCTAGCATAACAGTGTGACTCCTCAGGATTGGGTAAAGGGTAGGGTGACTTCAAGAGAGAGACAAGTTGTACTGTCTCACTAAGCAGGCCCTCAGAATCTCAGGCTATAGCCCTGAAAGGGAACTCTGCAAGGCTGTGTAGGCAATAAGTAACAACCACAAGCTCTGGCTCAGTAGAGAAGGGGTGGTTAGCTCCAGTTCCTGGGGCTTACCAAGCCAGTCTCACCCACCCACCCCTGACACGTTAGTACACTGCTTCCTAAGGGTCCCCTATTAGATTATCTCTCAACAACTGTCTAGGGACAACCTATCAATTCAACTAAAGAAGCATATTTAAGATATTTTTTATAAGAAGCTGAAAATACTCACATGGAAGAATTAGCAGAACTCTGACAACATGAAAAATCATAACAGATCAATTCCCCCAAGGGATTTCAAAGGAGACACAATAGAAAATACCACCCACAGAGAAATCGCTGAAATGTCAGAAATAGAAATCAGAATATAAATGGCAAATAAGATGATTGGAGTGGAGGGAAAAATAGAAATATAAAAACAAGAAAAAAATAGTACAGAGGTTGTCTCAAGACATCAATGAATTCAAAGACAAAGTCATCAAGGATATGGACATAATGAAGAAAGATAGAGCAGAGCTCAAGGAATTAAAAAAGGCATTCGACGAACTTTGAAACACAGTAGAGACCCTCATAAATAGAGCTGAACAGGGAGAAGAAAGAATCTCAGAAAATGAAGACAACACTTTCAAACTATCCCAAGCATTCAGAGAGGCAGAAAAAAAGGAACAAGAACAGAATATTCCCTGAGAGAGTTATGGTATCATTTCAACATATTAAACATCTGAATTATAGGACTTCTTGAAGGAGAAGATGATCCCAAAGGCACAAATGCTCTATTCCAAGACATTATGGTAGAGAACACCCAAAGTATTGTGAGAGACACAGAAACTTAAGATAGCAGATAGTTTCAGAATCACAACACAACTCAAACCAAACAAAGCATCTACTAGACAAATTGTAATTAATTTTGCCAATGTTAAGTATGAAGGAGAAAATCCTACAAGCATCCAGGTGTAAGAAAAGTATTACTTACAAAGGAAAAAAATATATGGATGACCTCGTATCATTCAGCTGAAACTTTTCAAGCCAGAAGAGGATGGTCATCAACCTTCAACCTTCTTAAACAAAATGATTTTCAGCACAGGATCCTATATCCCACTAAACTGAGTTTCATTTCTGATGGAAAAAAATCAAATACTTTACTAATATCCATATATTGAGGAAATTTGCCATAACTTGACCAGCTCTTCAGGAAGTACGCAGATTAGTTCTTCATAATGATCAGCATGATGGTCTATCTATCACCAAAGTAAACTCACCCAGAAATTTAAGAACAACACATAGCTTCCACAATGGTGAAAAGGATAAAAATAGGGTCTGGACCTCTAAAAAACAAGATGACCAAAACTTTACCATACCTATCAATTCTCTAAATTAATGTGAATGGCTTTAGTTCTCCTCTAAAGAGGCACAGACTGGCAAGCTGGATACAAAAACTCAGGCCAGATATCTGTTGCCTCCAAGAAACTCAGGTTACCTCAAAGGATAAAAAGACTAAGGGTGAAAGGACAGTAACCTAGGCAAATGGAAAGGAAAGCAAAACAAACAAACAAAAAAAAACAAAAAAGAAAGCTGGAGTTACAATTAGATTTAAACCAACAGAAATAAGAAAAGGTAAAGATAGACACTACATACTGGTCAAGGAAAGCACACAATATGAGAGATTTCAAAAATTAACATTTACACGTAACTCTACCTGAATGCTCCTCAATTTATAAAGCAAACCCTAATGGATCTGAACAATATGATATCTTCCCGTACCACAATAGCTGGGAGATTTTAACACCCCACTGACAGTACTAGACAGATTCTCTAAGCAGAAACTAAACAAAGAAATAATGGACTTAAACCTAACCCTAGAACAAATGGATGTAACAGACATATTCAGAACATTTTATCCTAACAAAATTGAATACATGTTCTTCTCATCAGCCCATAGAACATCCTCCAAAATTTATCATATATTAGAAGACAAGACTAACCTCAACAAATTCAAAAGAACAGAAATTATTCCCTGTATCTTCTCAGACCATCATGGAATAAAAGTTGAACTCAACAGAAATAGAAATCTTCATACACAAAAAAAGTCATGAAAACTAAAAATGCTAAGGCTGCATGATAGCTGGGCCAAAGATGAGATTAGAAGGATGTCATTACTTTTCTGAAGAAGATGATAATGAAGCCACAAACTATCAAAACCTGTGGGATAGGCTCAACACCTGTAGCTCAGCAGCTAGGGTGCCAGCCACATACAACATAGGTGGTGGGTTCAAATCTAGCCCAGGCCTGCCAAATGACAATGACAACTACAAGTTAAAAATAGCCAAGTGTTGTGGTGTATGCCTATAGTCCCAGCTACGTGGTAGGCTGAGGCAAGAGAATCTCTTAACCCCGAGAGTTTGAGGTTGCTGTGAGCTGTGACACCATAACACTCTACCCAGGGCAACAGCTTCAGACTCTGTCTCAAAAAAAAAAAAA
>NW_003852570.1:2442748-2474947 GCF_000181295.1 Otolemur garnettii | reverse complement strand
AAAAAAAAAAAAAAAGAAAAAAGAAAGAAAAGAAAAGAAAAGAGAGAGAAAACAAGAATCCTGATGGGTCATCTCAGGCTATTGGAAAAGGAAAAACAATCCAACCCCAAACCCAGCTGAAGAAAATAAATACCCCAAATTAGAGCAGAATTAAATGGAATAGAAAACAGAAGAATTATTTGGAAGATCAGTGAAATGAAAAGTTGGCTCTTTGAAAAGATTAATAAAATTGATAAACCCTTGGCTAGATTAACCAGAAACAGAAAAATAAGATCTCTAATAACTTCAATCACAAACAATAAAGAGAAAATAACAACAGATACTACAAAAATATAAAAGGTTCTCAATGATTACTATAAAAAAACTTTATTCCCACAAATATGAAAATGTAGAGGAAATGGACCAATGCCTGGAAGCACATGACATTCCAAAACTCAACCAGAAAGACTTGGAAATTATGAATAGACCAGTATCAAGCACCGAAATAGCATCAACTATACAAAATCTCCCCAAAAAGAAAAGCCCTGAACCAGATGGTTCACACCAGGATTCTACCAAACATTCAAAGAGGAACTGGTTCCTACATTGCATAATCTATTCCAAAATGTACAGAAGGAAGGAATCCTCCTCAGCACATTCAAGAAGCAATTATCACCCTGATCCCAAAATCAAGAAAGAACCCAACAAAATAAAAATACTATAGAGCAATATCATTAATGAATATCAATGCAAAAATATTCAATATGATTATTAGCAAGCAGACTACAATGACACATTAAAAAAGTTATATACCCTGATCAAGTGAGTTTTATCCTGGAGATGCATCCTTGGTTCAACATACATAAATCCATAAATATTAATTGACCACATAAATAAAATAAAAAACAAAGACCATATGATTCTCTCAATTGAAGTAAAAAAGGCTTTTGATAGTATCCAGCATCACTTCATAATAAAAACATTCCAGAAAATAGGCCGAGGTGGGACATATCTTAAACTGATAGAGGTCATCCATCTATAGCAAACCCAAAGCCAATATCATATTGAATGGAGTAAAATTGAAAGCATTTCCACTGAGATTTGGAACTAGACAAGGATGCCCACTGTTGCCACTGCTGTTCAACACAGTGTTAGAAGTCCTAGCCATTAATTACATTCAGGCAAGAGAAGGAGATCAAAGGTATTCAAGTAAGGACAGGAGAGGTCAAAGTATCACTCCTCACATATGACATGATCTTATACATGGAAAACCTCAGGGACTCAACTACAAAACTCTTAGAAGTGATCAGGGAATACAGCAGTGTCTCAGGATACAAAATCAATACCTATAAATCAGTACCCTTTTTTATTAACCAACAATAGTCATGCCAAGAATAAGAATCAAAGACTCTATCCCTTTTACAGTATTGCCAAAGAAGATGAAATACCTGGGGATATATCTAACAAAGGACATGAAAGATCTCCTTAAAGAGAACTATGAAACCCTGAGAAAAAAAATAAACGATATTAACAAATAAAACAACATACCCCGCTCATGGTTGGGAAGAGTCAACATTCTTAAAATGTCCATACTACCCAAAGCAAACTACAGATTTAAAGCAATCTCCATCAAAACACCAATGTCATACTTTAAAGAATTTGAACAAATAGTACTTCAATTCATATGGAGCCAAAAAAATCTCCAAAAAGCAAATCACATTAGAAGATTTCAGGTTATACTACAAGTCTACAGTGACCAAAACAGCATGGTCTTGGCACAAAAATAGAGACGCAGGTATATGGATTAGAATGGAGAATCTAGAGATGAACCAAGATACATATCATCATCTGATCTTTAATAAGCCTAACAAAAGCATGCACTGGGGAAGAGAATCTTTATTTAAAAAATGGTGCTGGGAGAACCGATTATAACATATATAAGACTGAAACTGGACCTATTCTTCTCACCATTGACAAAAGTTAATTCTCGCTGGGTAAAAGATTTAAATTTAAGACATGAAACAATAAAAATTCTAGAAAACAGTGTGGGGAAAACACTTGAAGATGTTGGCCTGGAGAGAACTTTATGAGGAAGACCTCCCCTTGGCAATTGTAGCAACACCAAAAATCAGTAACTGGGATTTGATCAAGCTAAAAAGCTTTTGCATAGCTAAGGGTACCACAAACAAAGCAAACAGACAGCCTTTGGAATGGGAGATTTTTGCATGTTATGAATCTGACAAAAGCCTAATAATTACAATCTACAGAGAACTCAAATTAATCACCAAGAAAAGAGGAAACAATCCCTTCTATTAGTGAGCAAGAAACCTAAACAGAAACTTCTCTTAAAAGGACAGATGAATGGCCAACAAACATATGAAAAAAATGCTCGTGGGCAGCGCCTGTGGCTCAATGGGCAGGGCGCCAGCCCCATATACAGAGGGTGGTGGGTGCAAACCAGCCCTGGCCAAACTGCAACAAAAAAAATAGCCAGGCATTGTAGTTGTAGGCTCCTGTAATTGTAGTCCTAGCTATTTGGGAGGCGGACGCAAAGGAATTGCCTAAGCCCAGGAGTTGGAGGTTTCTGTGAGCTGTGCGATGCCACGACACTCTACTGTGGACAATAAAGTGAAACTCTGTCTCTACCCCAAAAAACGAAAAGAAAAAAATGCTCGTCTTTAATCATCAGAGAAATCCAAATCAAAACCACTCTGAGATATCACCTAACTCCAGTTAAGATGAGCCCACATCACAAAGTCCTAAAACTGCAGATGCTAGCATGGATGTGGAGAGAAGGGAACCCTTCTACAGTGCTGGTGAGCTTGCAAGCTAATACAACCTTTATGGAATGAAATATGGAGAATTCTCAAAGAACTAAAAATTGACCTTCCATTTGATTCTCCAAACCCATTACTAGGTACTTACCCAGAAAACAAAAATCACTTTACCCCAAAAACATTTGCACCAGAATGTTTATTGCAGCTCAATTCATAATTGCCAAGATATGGAAGCAACTCAAATACCATCCAATGCAGGAATGGATCAATAAATTGTGGTATACGCATACATACCATTGAATACTATTCAGCTACAAAAAAAAAAATGGAGACTTTACATCTTTTATGTTTAGCTGGATGGAACTGAAACATACATATTATTCTTAGTGAAATATGGCAAGAATGGAATAATAAATATCCCATGTACTCAATACTGATATGAAATCAACATATAAACAATCACATTCTCATATGAACAATAAAACAAGGATATAGTCTTGTATGGGGGCAGGGGAGGAGGGAAGAGGGAGAAGGATGAATGACAGAAGGAGGGAGAGCATTTGGCAGGATATCAACTAATGGGTACAATGTGAGGGTGTATAGCACGCCCTCTGGGTCAGGGGTTCTTTTACAATTAGAACTTTATCTTGGAAGAGAGAACAATGTAATCCAAAAAATTGTACCCTCATATTAATCTGAAATTTGAAAAAAGAAGTACTTATACCATGCATCAAAGTTTCCTTTCTTAATAAGGCTGAATAATATTCTATTATATAGATTTAAAACATTTTGTTTATGGTTGATGGATACTTAGGTTGCTTCCACTTTGGGACCATTGTGAATAATGCTGCTGTTAACATGGGTGTACAAAATAAGGCTTCAAAACCCTGCTTGTGAAGTGAAAGAAGCCAGTCCCAAAATACTATACATTACACATTTCTATTTATATGAATAGTACAGAATAGGTCAATCTGTTAGAGACATAAAGTATAGGAGTCCCCACATTACAAACATCTGACTTATGCACAACTCACACTTACAAATGGAGGCCATTACAATTAAAATCTCCACATACCAAACATCTGACTGACATACGACTCACACTTACAAATGGAGATTATTACAGGTAACAGGTAAATGTACAGACAAATTTGACTTAGGAATAAACCTACAGAACTTATCTTGCTCATACGTAACCCAGAGACTACCTGTAGATTAGTGGTTCCTTACATGTGAAGAAGTTGAGTGGGGAAAAGGGAAAAAATAAAGGGTTAAGTATTTTATTTGGTGGTGATTAAAATGTTCAAAAAGGTGAGGCATGGTGGCTCACACCTATAATCCTACTACTCTAAGATGTGGAGGAAGGCAAATTGCTTGAGTTCAGGAGTTCAAGACCAGCCTGAGCAAGACCCCATCTCTACTAAAAAAAAAAAAAATGTCTAGCCTGGCCTAGTAGCAGGCACCTATAATCCCAGCTGCTTGGGAGGCTGAGACAAGAGGATCATTTACACCCAATAGTTCGAGGTTACTATGAGCTAGGCTGATGCCACAGCACTCTATCTAGAGTGACAAAGTGAGATTCCATCTCAACAACAACAAAAAACAACCCCAAAATAAATTAAATTAAATGTTCAAAAACTGACTTGGTAATGGTTATATACATCTGTAAGTACATTAAAACCTTTGAATTCTACACTTTAAATAGGTAAATGGTATATACCACATGAAGTACATACTTGATTAAAGCTGTTTACAAAAACAAAAATTTTAATTTATCCTATAATTGCAACAACAAAGACAATTGTATTAGAGATTTTTGTTAACTAAATAGATTTTGGCTGCTTTTGTCAAAAACAAAAAAAAAAACTGTTATGTTACAGATAGATTAATCCATTTCACTATAGTAACCATTTTACTATCTATCTATACATCACATGGTAAACCTCAAATATACACAATAAAAATTTGTTAAAATTACTACATGGTATGTTTAAATGAATATTTTAAAAAAGAAACTATAGAAATGTTTGTAGCTCACCTTTATAAATAAGAGGTTTATCTTTATCTTCTGTCTTCTCCCTACTAGCCAATTCAAGAAAATCTTCAATCAAGTCCAGAGATATGAGGGACTGGCTAAAAACAAGGCTAAAAAAACAGATTAGTGTTTATGGATTAGAAGAGTCACCAAGTAAAGACATCATTTCTTCATAAGCTGATCTATAAATTTAACACAATTATAACCAAAATTGCAGCCAATTTTTTTGTATAGAAATTAATAAGATGATTATAAAACTGATATGAGAATGCCTCATACAGAATAGTCAGGATAATTCTGAAAAAGAAAAACAATGTTGGAGGCCTAACTCTACATGATTTCAATGCTTAAAAAGGTATAGTAATAAAGACAATTTAATAATAGTGAAGGGATGGGCACAGATAAATGGAACAGAATAGAGTCCACAGGTAGAGCTATACTGTATGATTGATTTTTGATGATAGGGCACAGACAATTCAATAGAAAAAAGACAGTCTTGTCAACAACAGAATAGGCAAAATTGGATATCCGTAAACAACAAAAATTAACTTTGGCCTACACCTCATACTTTATACAAAAATTAACTCAAAATGGAGCACAAATCTAAATGCAAAATGCAAAAACTACATAATGATTAGAAGAACACAGAAAAAAGTCTTCATAACTTGGGTAAGGCAAACAATTCTTTATACATGACACAAAAAGGATAACTGATTTTTAAAAAGTTGATAAATTGGGCAGCGCCTGTGGCTCAAAGGAGTAGGGCACCACCCCCAGATACCAGAGATGGCGGATTCAAACACGGCCCTGGCCAAAAAATGCAAAAAAAAAAAAAAAAGTTGATAAATTAGACTTCATCAAAATTAAAGTCTTTTGTTTTTGCAAAAGATACTGTTTAAAGAATGCAAGAAAAAGTTTTTCCTATTAAAAGTATTTTACTAATTTTAAATTACTGTACAACTTCTGTAGGTTTACCACCCAGGGGACTGTAAAAAACTGGTCAACCTATGGAGGTGGTCAACATAAGGAATTAGGCCTACTGTACTGATACATACATGTTGTGCATGTTGGCCTATGAAAATTAGGTTAACATAACGAGGTGGTCAATTATATAGGTTCTACTGTATATATTCTACTGAATAACACTTTGACATTCCATTTCAAGTATGTCATTCCATTTTAACTATCTCTACAAATTCCAGATTCCTGATCTTAGTGGTTTTCTAACTCCTATTGTAGGCACAAAAAATGATTTGTTCACATAATGTTTTATATGGAGTAAAAATAAAATAAATTACAAAAGAAAGCTGCTTTAGGCATTATGGGAGAAGAAGGAAAAATATCTGTTTCCTCACCTGCTCTGTATCACCAACTTTAAATGGGCTCTGAAAACATTTACAAACCACCACTCTGATCTAATCAATCTAATCACTACTTAGTGATATGTAAATGAACATAATTATCCACTGGCAATGAAAAAAAAATCAAAGAGGCCTCCTTCTCTACCTTATAAATGGAAGCAAAAGTAGGTAAGTACATAAGAAAATACATACCTGCAGTAAGCATGCTTTGAATTTTGTTTTGATTCTGAAAGCTATACTAGAAGAGAAGGAGGTGCTTACAACTCCAGAAGATCTTCAACACATACTGCTAGATGTCTTCAGATTTATTATAAATAAAAAGAACAAATGAAGCTATGAAACAGCTGTTGGACTTACACACATTTTGTATTTTCTATTGTATGGCTTGCTGAGCTTTGCACTGTTGGAAGATACTATCTCACAGTTGCATACTTCTAAAATGCTGGTAAGGACATGAACAGGCTACTGGTGCTTAGCTTAAAGCAAGGCCTATACCTTGATTCTTGATCTTTTCTATAATCACAAACTTCATTGAATTGATTCTTTATGAGCTATAAATTAAGTTTATGACAATCCTTTTAAGTAGGAAACTTAACTTCTTAGAAATATGAATTGTTTAATGGGAATTAATCTAGAATTTGGGTTACTATGCTAGAAAGAGCTTGATTTGATTCAGTTAGTAATTAAGGCTGGTTCTGGAAGCCACTGAATTTAGACAAGTCTCACTGTGAAAAAGGTAGAGTTGTTACGATTAAATATCTAAATATTAACGGTTATCTCTGTTAATCTTTTCTAGTTGCAAATAACGTAAAGTACTGTTGTCCTGATTTATGATAGTTTTCATACCTACATAAACCATTTTTTTTTGAGACAGAACCTCAAGCTGTCCCCCGGGGTAGAGTGCTGTGACATCACAGCTCACAGCAACCTCCAACTCCTGGGCTCAAGCAAGTCTCCTGCCTCAGGCTCCCAAGTAGCTGGGACCACAGGCATCCACGACAACGCCCGGCTATTTTTGGTTGCAGCCGTCATTGTTGTTTGGTGGGCCCAGGCTAGATTCGAACTCACCACCTTAGGTGTATGTGGCTGGCGCCTTAGCCACCTGAGCCACAGGCACCAAGCCCATAAACCACTTTAGTTTAATCTATTTTATTAATGATTCATACGGAAATATAAAAGAAATACTTATCAAATTACCACACAACAAGAAGCTGGGAATAAAGATTCAATCAAAATCCAACATCTACATGACAATAAGTCAGAAGGGCTGGGCTGAAATCAGTGGCGTACTAAAGTTGGCTGTAACTACCTTAAAGTAGAAAACCTGATTCTTAACATCTCTTTTATGTAAAGCTGATAGCTTGAAATTGGCTATGGTGGACATATTTACATGATGGAAATAGCAAATGCTAAAAATTAGGGTGTTTCTTTTTTATGTGCTTGCTGCTGCTGCTTATTATTGTGGGGAGAAGGAGAACCAGTTGTTAAACATTTAAAATGATATAATTGGCTACAATCACTAAAATATTTTTATCTCTTCCTCTCTGAAATATCAAGTTTTCATATGAGTTGTAAAAATTAAGAATGGGAGATATGATTTGACAGCAGTTCTTCTAAAATAAAAGATTTTTAGTTGACCAAGTTCAATATGAACCACTAGTGCTGTTTAGATGTTGACAAAACACCTCTATATTGGACAATATGAATGAAAGTACAGGGTCCAGAATAAAACTCTATGTTAATAAGAACTCAGTTTCTTAAGATGGGTGATAAAAAAAAAGTATATTCATGACCATGTGATCAGGACTGAAATTATGGCATACAAAAACCAGAGCAAGGATATGAGAAGAAAAGGCTGAAAGTCACAAGAGATGAACACAACAATCTGCAATCAACTTAAATAGTTGAAATCAACTTAAATAGTAGTCATGATATCTGAAACTACTCTAAAATGCATCACAAAAATGAGATGGCTAAATAGAGGGATGGAGAGTTAAACAGATACCTATATGATAAAGTATACTAAAATGTTAAATATAAGTGATGGGTATATATATGTATACACTATAAAATTCTTTCTGCTTTTTGGTACGTTTAAAAATTTCCATGCTAAAATGTCAAACAAAGCATAGCACTAATAACAATTCTAGAAACATAGTTTTATAGTGTTAACACTGATAACATCTATCAGTTCAGCTAATATCAAAAAATAAGATTAAAAAAAAACAAACAAATAGTACATATGTTGTATTTTAGACCAAAGGGGAGACAGCTAGAGGAGCAGTGTCTAAGCTAAAGATAAGGATACATATTCTAACAAAGTGAAGTATTTAACTGTAAGTAGCATTCTGAGATGGCAAATATTCTATCATAGGATAGGTTAGGAGGACATCTATACTATACATGGTAAAAGAATTGCTGCCTTGGGCAGGAAACTAAAAGACAACTAAAATCCTTCTACTATTTTAAAATTATTACATAGCAGTCAAATAAAAATTAATTTTAGTTCTTTCTTAAACTGTATTTCAGAATATTACAGAGGTACAAACGTTTTGGTTAGAGAAAATGCTCTTATTGTATTTCAAAGTTATAAGCATGTATACCACCAAGATAGTGTGCACTGTACCCGTTAGATGTGAATTTCTCCATCCTCTCCTTCTACCTACATAATTTTTGATGCGAGTTATTTCCATATGTGCACCTAAGTGTTTAATAAAGAGTTCCAATTTAATAATGAGTACATTGGTGTTTGTTTTTCCATTCTAATGAATATTTCACTTAGAAGAATGAACTTAAATTTTGTCCAGGTTGTTAAAAGATATAGTTCCATCTATTTTATGGTTGAATAGTACTCCATGGCATATATATGCCACATTTTATCAACCTACTCGCAAATTGATGGGTACCTGGGTTGTTCCCATATATTTGCAAATGTGAATTGCGTTGTTATAAACATTTGAATGCAGATATCTTTTTTTAAAAAAAAAAACATCTTTCTTTTTTCCCTTTGGGTAAATACCCAGTAGTAGGATTGATATATTGAATGGCAAGGTCTACTTTTAGTTCTTTGAGGTATCTATACTACTTCCCATACAGGTTGTACTAATATGGAGTCCCACCAAAAGAGTACTAAGTGTTCCTTTCTCTCCATATCCATGCCAACATGTGCTATGTTGGGACTTTCAATAAAAACCATTCTCAATGAAGTTAAAAGATATCTCATTGTGGTTTTGATTTGAATTTCCCTGATGATTAAAGAAGTTGAGCACTTTTAAAATGTTTGTTAGCCTTTATCTATCTTCTTGTGAAAAGTTTCTGTTCGTGTCTTTTGCCCACTTTTTAATGTGGTTGTTTTTTTCTTTCTTGCTAATTAGCTTGAGTTTTTGGTAGATTCTCCTTATCAGCACTTTGTGGGATGCATAGCATGCAAGTATTTTTTTCTCATTTTGTAGGTTGGTTATTTGTGCTAATTGTTTCCTTAGATATGCAGAAGCTTTTTATCAATCCAATTAATTTATTTTTATTGTTGATGTGATTGCTTTTGAAGTCTTCATAAATTCTTTCCCTGGGCTGATGTCTGTAAAAGTTTTTACAGCTTTTTCTTCTAGAATTCTTATAGTTTCATGTATTAGGCTTAGGTCTGTTATCCATGAGTTAATTTTCATGAATGATAAGAGGTGTAGATCCAGTTTCAGTCATTTACATGTGGCTATCCAACTTTCCCAGCAACACTTTTTGAATAGGGATTCTTTTCCCCAATTTGTCATTTTGTCTGCTTTGTCAAAGATCAGATGGCAACACAAGAATGGATTTAAATCTGGGTCCTCTGTTCCTATGCTCTTGTCTATGTCTTCGTTCTTATGCACACACCATGCTATTTCGATTACTATAGCCTTGTAGCATACCTTGAAGTTTGGTAAATTAATGCTTTCCCATTTGTTATTTTTGCTTAAGGTTGCTTTCAGTATACAAGGTCTTTTCTGGTTCCATTTGAATTATTTTTTCTACATCAGCAAAAAATAATGTTTTTCTTTAAGAGACAGAGTCTTTATTGCCCTCAGTAGAGAGCTATGGTGTCACAGAGCTCACAGCAACCTCCAACTTCTGGGCTCAGGCAATTCTCTTGCCTCAGCCTCTCAAGTAGCTGGGACTACAGGTGCCCACCACAACACCTGGCTAAAATAATGGTATTTTAATGGGGATTTCACTGAACGTGTAGATTACTTTGGGTCATATGGACATTTTAACAATGTTGATTATACTGATCGAAGTACTGATGTACTTTTTCATTTGTTTATATCATCTATGATTTCTTTCCTAAGTGACTCATATTTCTCCCATATGGAGGTCTTTTACCTCCTTGGTTAAATATGTTCCTAGGTATTTTATTTTCTTTGTGACTCTTATGAAAGTTATTGAGTCTTTCATTTAATTCTCAGCTTGATAGTTGTTGCTATACAACTGATTTGTATACATTAACTTTTTAATCTCTAATACTTTGGTGAATTTATCAATTCTAGGAGACTCTTGGCAGAATATTTCAGGTTTCTAGATATAAGATCATCTAATCAGCCAACAGTGATAATTTTACCTTTTCTTTCCTCATTTGGACACCCCTGATTTTCTTCTTTTGTCTGATTGCTGTGGTGAGGACTTCTAGCCCTAAGTTGAAGTGGTGAAAGTGGGCACCCTTGTCTGGATCCAGATCTAAGCAAAAATGCTTTCAATTTTTCCCCATTTAGTATGATGTCGACTGTGGGATCCACATACGACGTATAACTTTTATAATTTTGAGGCAAGTCCTAGCTATGTCATTTTGTTAAGTGTTCTTATCACAGAAGGGTGCTGAATTTTGTCAAATGCTTTTCTGTGTTTATTAAGAGGATCCTATGTTCTTTGTTTTTACTTCTATTTATGTGGTTAATTACATTTATAGATATAGATTTGTGTATTTTGAAATATCTTTGCATCATGGGATAAAGCCCTCTTGGTTGGGGTGATTTGTTTTTTCTTTGATGTGCAGCTGATTTCAGTTTCTTAGGACTTTATAGAGAATTTCTGCATCTATATCCATAAGGTACATTGGTCTATAGTTTTCCTTTTTCATTGAATCCTTTCCTAGCTTTGGTATCAAGGTGATAATGGCTTTATAAAATGTGGTGGAGAGTAGTCATCCTTCTTGATGTTATAGAATAATTTCTGCAGGATAGGTACCAGTTCTTCTTTGTAGGTCTGGTATAACTTAGGTGCAAAACCATCCAGTCAAGGCCTTGTTTTTGTTGGAATATTTTTTTATTTCTGGTTCAATTTTCATACTTAATATTGGTCTGTTTAAGAATTCTGTTTGTTCCTAATTCAGCCTAGGGAGGCTGAGTGTTTCTGAGAATATGTCCATTTCCTTCATATTTTAAAGTTTATGTAACTGAAGATTTTTATAAATTTCGGACATGTTTTGTGGCCTAGAATGTGATCAATCTTAGAGAATGATCTAAGAGCTGATGAGAAGAATGTACATTCAGTACTTTTAGGCTAGAATGTTCTATAAATGTCTGTTAGGCCCATTTGTTCCAGAGTTCTATTTAAGTTCCTTATATCTTTATTTTCTGTTTGGAGGATCTCTCCTGTTCTGTCAGATGGATGTTAAAGTCACTGGCTATTATTATTATTATTATTCCATCCCTTCACCTTGAGTCTGAATGAGTCTGTGAGTTAGATGTGTTTCCTGAAGATAGTAGACACTTGCCTTGTATTTCTTATTCATTCAGCTAGACTTTGTCTGTTAAGCTGGTCATTCACATGTATGGAACAAACTGGTTTTAAGTGGGGGGGGGACTTCTGTTCTTCCTGTTGAGTAGAACTTTACTGTTTTGTTTTACCTCTTGAGTCATGGTAACTGGGCTCTGACCTTTCAGGCTTATGGAGGTTTTTACACTGGTGGGTGTCCTTTCTACTGATTTACATATAGTGCATGTCTAAATCCTTCTTGCTGGGCAGGTCTCAACTTGGCAAATTTCCTCAGTGTTTGCTCATGTAGAAAAGACTTAATTTCTCCGTCCAATGTGAAACTTATTTTTTAGGATACTAAATTTGAAACTGGCTATTGTTTTAAGAGGACCAAAGATGGAGAACTATTCCCTTCTGGCTTATATGGTATCTACTGAGAAGTCTGATGTTATTCTTATGGGTTTTCCCTTGTGCATCAGTTGTTTACATCTACCTGCTTGTACAATTTTCTTTTCCATTTTGACTTTGGCCAGGTTGAATACTATGGGTCACAGAGATCTATGAGTCTTCCTAAAGGTCAGTGATCATCTTGTATCTGGATGTCTGGATCTCTAGCAATACTGGGGAAGTTTTTCACAGTAAGTCCATCAAATAGATTTTCAATTCTTACAGTATTTTCTTCTCCCTCAGGAACACCTATAAATTGGGTATTTGTTCACTTTGAATAGTTCCATATCTCTCAAAATGATTGTTCTGCCCTTGTTATTTTCTTCTGTATCTCATTAAATGAATGGGTTAGCTAGAGAGCATTGAGTTCAAGCTTGGAGATTCTTTCTTCTCCTTGGTATAATCTGTTGCTGAAATTTTCTGCTGTGTTATGAAATTACCTGAATGACTCTTTCATTTCTTTACATTCTAGTATAGCCTTCCCAATTTTATCATGCTTATTTAGGGACTTTTTCATTAATTTCTTGAAATATTTTGAGGGCTTCTTTTTGTTGGGCTTCACCTTTCTCTTCAATTGCATTCATTTTATTTGCAATCCATATTCTGAATTCCATTTCTGTCATTTCAAAAAATTCCCTTTAGTTGCAGTTCACTGCTATAGCTCTGTTGAGATCCCTTCAGAGAGTTAATCTGTTTTGGTTTTTCATGTTGCCAGGGTTCTTTTGTTGGTTTCCTCTATCTGAAACCTCTTTTTTCAGTTCCAGTTAAATAGCTTTGTAAGAATTTTGCTTCTTGCTGGGAATTCTTGGAAGCTAGATGAGACTGTCTTCACTGAGGCTGATATTGTTGCAATTGCTCTACCCAGGGTCTCCACAAAAAGGTAACCATAGTAGCTGGGTAATGTTGTAACATCCCTGATTGTGGGCATTTATTCAAATCAGGTCACAGTATCCTGGCAGCATGAGGCTGAAGGGGGGGAGGGGGGTTCTTGGCAGGATGTTGGACCTTAGAGCAGCTCTTCCAGCCTTGCTTTGGTTGTGGAGGCTCTAAGGTGGGGTACTGAGGTCTGGGTGGAGAACTGGAGACTTGAGGATGGTGTCTTGGGCCTGGCGAAAGTTGTAGAAGAAAAAGAGAGAGACTAAGGCTCCAGCATAAGAACATAAGAGCAGGGACAGGCACAGGGAGCCACAAGCAGAACCTCCTTGTAGAACCTCTGAGTCAAAAGGGTGACTGCAGATGGTGAGCCAATCTGATCTGGAGGGCAGGGTTAGGGCCGAATTAGAAGAGGGTAGTTGAGGCCTTGAGGGTGGAGTCATAGTGAGCAAGCAGCAGATTGCTCTGCTGGTCCTGGCATCATGAGAACGCCAGTTCAAGAGTACACAGGCTCTCCACACCTCACTTTGGAACCACTGAGGTAGTCACTGCAGGCCTCTCTGGTATGAGCCTGCTGTTCCCAAGTGTGGAAACCTCCCAAACCAGTACTGTAGTAGAGCCAGAAGCAAAACCCTTGATCAGGAGCTCTGAGACAAAAGCAGGGTTATGCAGATGGATGGTAGATCTGACCTGGAGGGCAGTATCATGGCTAAGCAGGCAGGAGATAGTCAGGTCAGAGGGTAGTCTTGGCCGAGCAAGCATCAGGCTGCTCCACAGGCATGGGCATCCTAAAAATATCAAGTCAGGTAGGCTAAAATTATCTCTAGTGGCTCAAGGAGTGCAGAGCTCTCCCTGCTCCTTTCAGGGAATGCTGAAGCTGCCACTCAGAGCTTCTCAGGTTGGAGCCTGCTATACCCTAGCATTATAGCCTCTGAGCTGGGACTGAGGTGGAACAGAAAGCAAAGTCTCTGTGTAGAGCCCCTGAGTCAGAAGCAGTTGTCAGCTGTTCAGATGGCAGGCCTAACTGTGCTGGAATATGGGAAGCAGGGCCAAGTTGGCAGGAGGCTGCTTATGCCTTGAGGATAGATTCAGTGAGTAAGCAGCAGGCTATCTCTCAGGCACATGGGTCCTACGAATGCTAGGTCTGACACACTGAGGTCATAGCTCTCCATGACCCACCCAAGACCCATGGAAGCAGACGCTTGGAACCTCTCAGGTCTGAGCCACAATGTCCGGCTTTGTTGTTATTGTTGCAATTGTCATAGCTGTTTTAGCTGGCGGGGGCCAGGTTCGAACCCGCCACCCTCAGTATATGGGGCTGACATCCTACCCACTGAGCCACAGGCACTGCCCCCCCCAAAAAAATTAATTTTAAATCAAAGAAGTTGATATATAACAATAATCTCTTCTGACCTTTCAGGAACTCTGAACTCAAATATCCATTTCCTACATGACATTTCTCAGGATACCTAACAGGCCTCTCAGACTCAACATATGAGGTCTGACAATTAAGTTTATCAACTCATCCTAGAAACACTGCTAAATACTTGTCACTGAATATAGTTACAGTAACTTTCAAATTATTGCCCTTGGGAAGCTATGTACTAACACCTGCACCTATTCCACCCTTCAAAGCAATTTTGGAACTTTATTTTTTGAATGGCTATCAAAGCTGTCATTATATTATCCTTCATGTCCTGAATGTCATCAAAATGTCTTCCTTTCAATATTTCCTTTATCTTCAGGTAAAGTAAAAAGTCATTGGGAACCAGATCAGGTGAGTAGGGAGGGCATTTTGATAGTTACTTGTTTACTTGTTTATACAGTAAATATATAGCATATTAACTATATACTATAACTTCTTCATAGTATAGTGTGAGCTAGTGCATTGTTGTGATGTAAGAGCCATGAGTTGTTGGCCAAAATTTTCAGTTAAGATTTTCCTGTTTTTCTATTGATGTTTACTTGATCTATTATGCTTCTCACAGCAGGTGATGATTTTAATGCATAATTCAACAAATTTTTGCAATGTTTTCATCAGTTCCTATTGTTATTGGCCGCCCTGACCTCTTTTCATCAGTGAGACTTTCTCTCTTTTAAACCAATTGTACACTATCATTTCCTCATGGCATTATCCCCATAAACTGGGACTAATCTATCCCTGATTTCACTTCCACTTTAACAAGAAATTTCATGTTAGTTCATTGTTCTAATTCAAGCTCCAACATTCTCCCCATGGCATACGAAAACACACAACAACAATAATGAATTCTAATCAGCAAGACACTGCCAAATGTTAACATGAACACAGCTGTGAGACATTGATACACTGACATGCCAAGGTTATGAAATCTAACCTATCTGTTTGTATAGTGATGCCAATAAAACCACATAGTGGCAGGTTAGCAAACTTAACTGTTAGACCTCATATCCAGATAAGAATTCTTTATTTCCTCTAACAAACTATGTTCTCCCTTAATACTTCTTCCCATTATAGTAAGTAACTCCATAATCTACCATCCACTGAAACTGAAAGCCTAGGAGATGTGCTTTGACTACTCTCTCCTTCTTACTGTCCTATACTGAATCTATCAAATTCGATTATTTCTACTCCAAAACATACCCTTTAACTCTATTACTACCACTGTATTTATTCTTAGACAACATCATCTCTTACCTGAATAACTAGGTTTTGTATAAATAAACTGGTAATATATAACCAAAATAACTTTTAGTGAGCACTTACTAAGTGCCAAGTATAGTGGTTAATAAAAAGAAATAAAACAGGGTGTATCTTCAAACAGCTTACTGTCCAAAGGAAAGACATATAAATAGGTACATTATAATGAGTTAAGAGTACAGTACAGGTATATTAAAAGAAGGTACCAGCATATAACAGAAGGTTTGCCTTTTTCCAGGAAAGTTACAGAAATCAAGTTTGTTTTTCTTATTTTTATTGATTGATTGATTGATTGAGACAGAATCTCACTTTGTCACCCCCAGTAGAGTGCCATGGCGTCATAGCTCACAGCAACCTCAGATTCCTGGGCTCAAGTGATTCTCTTGCCTTATAGGTGCCTGCCACAAGGCCCGACTATTTTAGAGGTGGAGTCTCGCTCTAGCTCAGGTTGGTCTTGAACTTGTGAGCTCAGGCAATCCACCGGCCTCAGCCTCCCAAAGTGCTGGGACAAGTTTGATTTTTTTTAAAGATAAAAGATTTATTTTACGGGCAGCGCCTGTGGCTCAAAGGAGTAGGGCGCTGGCCCCATATGCCGGAGGTGGTGGGTTCAAACCCAGCCCTGGCCAAAAACTGCAAAAAAAAAAAAAAAAGATTTATTTTACATTAGCCTTATATAAAATAATTAAGAATATCACAGATACCCTTTAAAAATATTTTATAATCAGCTGTTGAGAAGTTGCAATAGTCTAGACAATATGTTCGGTTCAAAAGTTTAAGTATGTTTTCAGAATAGTAATTTTAAGGGTGAAACTGAACATAGTGATTCAGAGAAGGGAATGGTGGTATCTATGTTAGGAGTAAAACAAACAGGAACAAAAAAGAAAGGAAAATTGATAAAGATTAATCAAACAAGTGAAATAAAGTCTCAGATGTCCATGAGATTTGGGGATTAAAAGATCACTAGTCACTTTAAGGGGGAAAATCTCAGTAACAAGGTAGAAGCCATACTACATGGACTGAGAAATAATTATAATATGGCAACACAGAGCTCAATAAAAGCTCAATTCAAGGAAATAAGTTCAAGGTTCAATAGCTAAAAGTAGAAAATAGGACTAAAGAAATAACCTGAATATGTAGTTACAACTAATGGATTATAAGAAAGATAGTTGTTTGTAATAGCTTAGTGCTATATTAACCAAAGAAAATACATCTTTAGAAAGAATGAAAACATATCTGTTCAAATAAATTGTTTAACCATTCATCAACAGAAATGATCTCAAAAGGTTCATTTATATAATAAATATAGGAAAGCACTTACACTTTATCCCCAATTTCCTCTGCCATTCGAAGAATTTCAAAGAGAAGTACCATTTTTCCAGAATGCTCTAAAACCTCAGCATCAGCATCTGTAACAAAATCTTTGTACCAGTCTGGAGCTGGGCTGCTTGGATTAGAAGAGGAAGTAGTTTTACCTAAATAAAATAAAAGGAATATAAATAAGTAGGTAAGTCAGGAAAGAAAATGGAAGAGAGACAGAAACAGATCAACTCAAAAGAGAGTAAGAAAGAAAGAGACTGAAAAAGTTTTGAGAAAGGGAAAAGAGACAAGCAGGAATGTATGCATGTAGCATAAAAAGAGAAATCACTCCCAAAGAGACCCAGAGAGAAAGTTCCAGAAAGAGAAAGACGGGAAGTAGGAGAAGGGCTGAAAGAAAGATAGGAAGGGTGGTGATAAATGCAAGAGAATAAGCAAGAGATGAAGGCTGAGAGAACGTAACTGTGAGAGGCAAACTCTGGAACAGCGGTGCAAAGTTGGGAAAGACAGAAACCCCAAGTGATAGAAAACCCTCCCAGCCTCTCAGATAGTAAAGCCCCCTCAAATATATCACAAGAGATACGAATCAATAGAGACAGAGAGACTCAGACATTAAGAGAGAAAAGACCTTAGAAGACCTAATAGGATTCTAGAAAACCTATATAAGAATTGACCCCAGAACTGCCATACATGTTAAATGATTTTATCATTACATATTTTCCCCACAAACTAAGTATGTGGTATCACCTAATCTACTAAAATATTTAAACATAAATAGTTTTACTTAAAATAAGGAATAAACATGTTTAACCTATTTATATACATTCTCAATTGATTTTTAATGCCAAGCACTTTACTTTTTCTCTTTTCTTTTTTTTTTTAACTTTACAAGGTATAGCACAGTTGATACTGAAGAATAAGGACCCTACTCTTACTTTAAGAGTATTAGGCCTTGGACTTCCCCTGCCCCATGCAAATAAAGCAAGTTTTATATGTACTCCCCATATTTTTTCCTTACATTTTCTTATATAACTTTAAATATTTTATAAAAAAGGCTTTTTCCTCCAAACATATTTCTTCACTAAAACAGAAATGCTATCTGATATTAAGGGTAAATGTCTTTTGACCACTGGAGATCACTGAAGTCTGAATTGTGGCACCGTGCAGAAGGCACTTGTGTTTTCTGAGGTCTCCAGCAAGTATCTCAGTGAGTGCCCATGGAATTGCTATCCTCCTGACCCCATGCCAAGGCCTCCAAGTGGCCAGTCATTGAGGCATTTGGGGGAAAATGTTGAGTAAACATGATTCTAAAATTATGAAAATAAAAACAGCATGGACTACTTCTTAGTCTAAAATCAAACTACAGACAAAATCCAAAGTGTACATTCATGAAGATTCAAACCTGCTTCATTCTCTCATAAATTATAAAATACAAAGGTGGCTATTTTAATCACAAAACTCAAACAGTACTACTGAAAGGGGTTTATGTCAATGGACAAAAAGTCAGTTCCTCCAGGCAGATTCCCCAAGAGAAGCACTCACATCAAATGGAGGCCTCCCTATTGCTGGGCCAGAAGTGCTGTCCTATTGGCCTTCATCTTCTCCAAGCACTTGGCCAGGTAGCTGTTGGTCATCTCCTCCATCTCCTCAATCTTGTCCAGCACTGTTCATAACTCTCATTGTAGCTTCCTTTTTTCTACCGTTAGTTCATCTTCCACTTTCTCAGCATTCTCAGCAGCAGTTTTATATCTCAGCACCTGTCCCTCAAGCTGGTTAATACTTTGCTCCAAGGTGGTTATATCCTGTTCTGCTTTTGAAAGCTTAAATTTTTATTCACTAATTTGTCTGTTGGCATCTCTCCGCATTTCGATGAATTGCAAGTCCAAACCATTTTGTAGTCCTGCCAGGTCAACCATGGTACCATCATTCCTGGAGCACTTCTTTCGTTTTTTCTCTAACTGAAGCTTGAGTTTTCTAATCTGTGATAGCAGCTCTTCCTTTTCTCCAGCAAGTTTTTGTAGCCTTACATCTAATGGCCCTTCTCCTGCTGACTCCAAGACCTTAGTAGCTTCCTGAAACACAACCGTGATGGCTCCAACCACTGGTTCATGACTGACATCATCATTGGGAGTACCATCAGGAATTATAACTAAGCCATGTTTCTCAATAAGTTCATCTCTTTGCCAAAAGCCTTCTTTAAATTCATTCATCTTATGTTGCAGCATGCTACACGTTTGTCTTTCTAACTCCTTTGATTTTTCTTCATTTTCTCTATAAAATTCTGCCATCTGTTCCTCTTGTTCTTCAATAACATCCTTGAGTGTGTTTACTTGATAGATCAAATTGTTCTTCTCATTGTCTAACTGCACATTGGAAACTATGGCTTTTTTGTATTTTTCTTCTACTTCAGACAAAGACTCCCGCAATTCACTTAATGAGGTGTCTGGATCTATCAAGCTACTTGTGTCTCCACTTCCTCATCTGGATGAGTTCCCACTTAGAGGAGTGTTGTTGAGGCAAGGGATACAGGGAAGAAGATTGACTATAGTAGGCAGAGGAGGGTTTGCTATGTCTAAGACAGCTATAATTCTCTGGTCAAAGTAAAGGCTGCTCAGCAGGTCTTTATGAGAACCAGAAGATCTCTTCTTCATTCCATAAGACTGTAAGAATGATTCTCTTTTTGTTGTTCCAGTTCTCTCATACGTAAATCTCTTGCTTCTGCCCCGGCAGCCCGTTTTGCTGCCAGTCTTGCCTCTGCCTCTCTGGCAATGTTACTCAAAGCCTCATCTTCTGTAGAAAATCGGTCTTTCACAGGTTTTCTTTTTCTTCCAGAACCAGGAGTCCCCAACTTGTGTTCTTAATAGTCTTTTAACTCTTAAAGTGATTTCACTGTATTTTGGCCTACATTTTTGTCAAATCCTTTACCCAGACAGTATCAGGCTGATTTTCTCCAGATGGTTTTGTCATTAAGTCTTTGTCTAGTTAAAGATGATAGCTCTCCTTTCCACTGACATTTATTTTACTTCTAGACCCCTTCATTTATCTTCTCACATCTGTGTATGGACACAGGCTCTGGCTGAGTCATCGCCCAGGAAGGGCTAGATCGCGGCTTGCTAACCGGACGACCTCCGGGGCCAGAGGTGAGGGGCATGGCTAGACAATTTGGTCCCAGATTCCCAACCGGGTGGACCGGGATGTATGCAGCGGCTCCCAGTGCCAATGGCCAGCTGGTCAGTTACGCTGGTGTGCCTTCAGCTTCTAGGCTTGGACAGCAGGAACCAGCCCACAGGAGGATCCACAGCTGGAGCGCCAGGCACTCTTCTTTTTTTTTGGAGACAAAGTGCCACTCTGTTGCCCAGGTTAGAGTGCCTTGGTGTCAGCCTAGCTCACAGCAACCTCTAACTCCTGGGTTCAAGCAAGCCTCCTGCATCAGCCTCCTAAGTAGCTAGGACTATAGGCACCCACCAGAAAGCTTGGCTACTTGTTTGTATTTTTAGTAGAAATAGAGTCTCACTCTTGCTTAGGCTGGTCTCAAACTTTTGAGCTCAGTGATCCTTCCACCTTGTCCTCCCAGAGTAGTAGGATTACAGGTATGAGCCACCACACCTAGGTCATTGCCATGACCTATTTTAAAGTTTTATATATTTTTGCTACAAAAATTTTAAATACTCATGAAAGTATATGTAGAACACTACAAAAGTTTTGAGACACACAAAATTAAGAAACATAAAATCACTTTATTATATTTTCTCAAAGTAATTGCTATAACATTCTAAGCATTTTCATATTCTTATAAACTATTTTTTGAAAACATTAATTTTCTTCATGTGCTGTAAGCTTACTTTTATAGGCATGAACAGCTTCTTCAGGGCTGGAGAACTTTCTGCACATGTGATTGTTTTACTGTGTAGGGAACAGGAAATAACCACATGGAGCCAGGTCAGGACTGGCTATGTGGGCAGATGAATTTCATGGTATAAGATGGTCCCCACAGTCCTATCCTTAGCGGACACTCTTAATCCAGAAACTGTTGGTAGGCATACTGTTGTATCCCACTGAGCAGTAATAGTCCTTTGTTCCTCCAGAGAAACAGTTGCATATGACTGCTTTTGGAGAAAAAGTTGTCAGCATTTTCTTTTTGACACTTTGGGGCCACTTCACTTTTGTTGTTGGATTTTCATAGGAGAAAAAACCTAACACTTATTCTCTGCACCAAACTGGTAAATCCAGGTTTCATCACCAGTAGTGATGCCTAAAACATATCTAGATTTGCCTCTACCAAATGTTACCAGCATTTCTTCACAACATTCAACACAGACAGGCTGGGCATGATGGGTCATGCCCATAATCCTAGCATGCTGGGAAACTGAGATGGGTGGACAGCCTGAGCTCACAGGTTTGAAACCAGCCTGAGCCAGGGTAAGACCTCATCTCTAAAAATAGTCAGGCATTGTGGCAGGCACCTGTAGTCCCAGCTACTTGAGAAGCTGAGGCAAGAGAATCACTTGAGCCCAAGAGTTTGAGGTTGCTGTGAGCTATGATGCCACAGCACTCTACTAAGGGCAACAAAGTGAGACCACGTCAGAAAAAAAAAAAAAAAACATTCAACACAGATGCTGAGTGAGGCACACATCAGGATGAAACTTTCCTGACTCATAGGATTTTGGGCACTGCCAGTGATCTAATATGTGCTGATGCTTTGATGTCCTTAAATGTCACTCAATTGTTTTTATGAACCATTTCTTCCATGGCAGCAATGTTGTCCTCAGTCATTGCGGTCAACAGATGCTCACTCCTATCCCTCAGTTTTTAGTGGTTTAGCCTTCTAAATTCTTAAAACCACTATAAAATTGTTGTACAGGAAGGGTAAAGTCCCTAAAAGCCTCTTTCAAATGCTTAAAGCGTTTAGACCTGTTTAACACACTTTTAAAATCATAGAAAATCATCATATGAAAGGGCATTCTTCCCAGTTCCATAGTTGACACTGACTGAGTGCTGCATAAACAGAAGCCTTCCAGCAACATCAATAAGCCAAGCAAGTTAAAACTTGCATGGTGAATCAGAAAGGATGTCTCTGTATTTATTGGAAGTGAAATGATCAAACATAACACAGTCTGTCTCAAAATCTTTGTAGTGACCTTCATATAGAATATAATGAACAGCCATACTTCCACATCCCATCTTTATCAAATTTTAAGTGTTAAATCTTCTTCTGATACAGTTGAAACCTAATATGTGACTTATCCAATCCCCTTTCTAATAGGTAACTAAGCCCTTAAATTCTATATTTACTATTTCATAGCATGTCTTCATATTTGTACTACATGTGGATCCTTAAACAGTACATGATCTTTGTATGTTTTAAAACCATATACAAATGATAGCACATTATTTGTATCACTCTGCAAATAATTTTTTCACTCAATGTAGCTTTTTACTGAAAGTGAGACTTATTCATGCTTGTCATGGAGCTCCTATTCAATCATTTTTAACTGCCATTTAGCCTTATACTTCATGAATAACATGCCATTATTTATTAGTTCTCCTATTCATTATATCTAGATTGTTGCTTATTTATGGCTACTCTGAAATATCTGCAATAAACATTCAATGCTGTTGAGTTATATTTTTCTTGAATACTGCCCATGTTATCTAAGTTTAAAATTTTCTGGCACAAAGTGATACAAAGGGTTTTTCAAATGTCACATTAGACATATTTCTTTATAGTTTTTATCCAATAGCTCTATTATTCAAAGTTAGTAAGACTCTAATCACACTATTTGTTTTGTGTGCAAACTTTCCTCAGGTTGATTAGAATGTTTCTAATAAACTATGCATGTATATAAGCTATGAGATATATAAAATTTACCCATATGTAAATGATATGTGTTTGACTACATACTGCTAAAAGGAAACAAAAACCCTATACAAGAGATCAAAGCTTTATCTTCTGAAACTAACAGCCTTTCCTGTATGCTTTCACACTCAAAACATGTTTAAATTTTACTATACTCTGCCTCAGAGCTTTCCAACTCTTTCAGATTATGGAGTATATTAAAAATGGTAGTACTTACATAGCACACTAGGAAAAACTGAAGAGGCTACTTATTTCTAGAGGTGACCCAGCTGTCTCAAACTCTACCTGTACTTCCAAATGATGAATGGATCAATACCTCAGTATAATTTTATATACCCCTTTAGTAGCATAGGAGCATGCACATGATTGGTCTACTCTTTCTCTTTTTTTATTTTTACATATACATGTGAGTATTAGGTTTCCACTTTTTGCCTTCACAGAATTAAAAAGGCTTAAAATTTACCAACAATAACAATATTTAAGATAAGGACTAGAAAAAATAAGAAAATTGATAATTTTAAGAAAATTATGCCCATAATTTTAGGAGCACATAAACTTTAGTGATGAGATGACAGACTAAGGAATATAAATGGAAAAGGAAAATTGGGGGGGGTCAAAGGAAGAGATAACAGGAATTTCCCTAAACAATAACCATTTCTTTACTATTCTGATAAAAAGTATTTTTCTTATGTAACTGGAAGATGAACACTGATAGTAAACTGCCTTTCTTGGGTAGCAGAAGAAAAGAAGAAAGAGAACAATTTTGCAGTTTAATTTTTACTATTTCCCTGATTTCTTTGAGTTGCCAGGGTCTGTGGTTACACTGCCATCTGTCAATTCCATGGAAGTACTGAAGAGAAAAATGTTTATAAAAGATTCATCAAGTTATTTCAGCTATAGGCCTTAGATTAGCCAAGCTTGTTTGATCACAAGATCACAGTTAGCTGGCCCCATATCTCTCTTCTCCTTACAGACAACTGCTTTGTTCTATAACTCCCCAAAGCAAAATATTCAGAGCCATTACATTGTTCTCTCTTCAGATATTTGACATTTCAAATATTCAGATATTTCACCTTAGCTTTTAAAATCTGAGACACACAGGATGTAGCAGGAGAATACAGTCTCAACACTAATCCTTTAACCTATATGAGAATATGGGAAAAACAAACCACTAGAGAGTTCAATCTAAGACTTTTGCTTTCATGTAGAAGACAGAAAAAGGAAGCAAAAGAGGTGATGCAAACTATACACTATAGGGGAAACCTAAAATAGACAAATAGAGATCATGAAGAATTAACAAAGCAAAAACATTAAATAATTAAAATTAGTTTTGCTGTATTACTCAATGACACCTGACTACCTGAAAGACTTCTAGTCATTCCCACATAATTAATTGAAAATACCATGGTAACTTTGAAATTAGACATATCTAGGTCTAGATTCCATTTCTATCATCCATTCATAAACTAAAGATATCAGTTACATTGCAAGGTTATTGAAGAATTTAGTTAGCTAACACAGAGAAACAAAATAATAGAGTTTAGGTACATACATGCAAATAAACATTAGTTTTTCTTTTTCTCTTTTTCTCACAAGTAAGTGCAAAGTGGCTTTCCTACAATTAAACACTCATCAGATATTTGCTGTAATTATGTGTACCTGATTATCCTAGATTTTTACCAATTGAGTAAAGAAATTCTTTGAACCAACTAGTGAGGATAATAAGTAACTGAAAAATGCACTAATAATATGACATCTTATAAATCAATGTTTCATGATAAAAGCAAAATTCATCAGACTCACTTTCTTCCAGCTTTAAAGAAACAGAAGGGTTGTTTCCTATATCATCCACATTTCCTTCACCACCTCCTCGAGATCTTGAATTCCAGACTTTAATCACTTCAACATCATTGTCACTGCCACTACCACTTGAGCTACTATCTTTTTTCCCCTTTTTCCCCTTTGTTTTCTTCTTTCTAAAAAAAAAAAAAGAAATTTACATTCAGATTGTTACCAAAACATAGTAAAGATAAAAATGCCAATTATCAGAGGACAAGCAGCAACTAAGGATTTTAAATGTGTCAATTCAGAACACAAAAAGTACTCAATTTACTTTGTATAATCATCGGAGCTTAAACTCATGGAGGTTTCATCAGAATCTGAAGCTATAAATTCATCCATACTGTCTTCATCAAAATATCCCTAGAGAAAAAAAATGTTAATAGTTATTTCAATTTATATTGGAAATTAAGTGATTTTTCTTTATTTCATTAAAGAATATGTTAATTGACATGAGATGAGGAAGGACTGAGGAACTATTATGGATTAGAAGAAACAAAAGATACATGAAAGCATATGACATCTAAATGCAATAAAAGGTCCTGAATTAGATCAAGAGAAAGAAATAGGACATAAGTACAAATACCTGAAATCTAAATAAAGTATGTTATTTAGTTAGTAGTACTGTACCTAAGTCAATTTCTTAGTTTTCATAATTTTTCTATGTCTCAGGAAATAAAAAAAAGGAAATAGTTGAGAGAACTATTAAGAGATACATAATGAATCTTGTATCTTTGGCCTAGTTTCCCCTAATGTTAACATGATGAGCTCAATAAAAGATTAACATTAAACACTCCTTCCACAATCATAATGAATGTAAGACATACAAAAATTAAATAGAAATGAGGAATTAAGTTAATGTACAATGAAGCAATAGACATTTTGAATATATGGTAAATCTATGTATCAGCCTTACTCCTAATATTATCCTGCTTCCAATAAATAACTTTTAAACAATTTTAGGATACAAGATTTACCTTATTTTCTTTGCTAATATAGTCCAGCTGCAAACACCAAGGATGAGTCCATATTCTACTTAACATCTGAAAATCTTGAAAAAGTTTTGCACCTGCCTTTCCTCTTCCTCCTTCACTGCTATTACCTACACCTGAGGAAAAGAAAAAAGTCACAAAAATTTCTATATTTAAATAATAATGTTTATATATTAGGAGTTTTAACCTTATTTATAATGTGGACCTTTGGCAATGTGGAGAAGCACTATCATAGACTATCATTTGAAACACAAAATAAATAGTATTACAAAAATCTCTTCATATAGAAATTATCAAAGTATTACAGAACAAATATGTGGTATAGAAATAGGTGAGATTTGAAAATAATGCATTAAACAAAATATAGCAGCAGTTCTAATAAGTACCTGAAGTTCTGAAGTATTCATAAATGTAAATGACTTTGAGATATCAAGAACATTATACAAAAATATTTCTGATTCTACTGGTAACAAAGTCATAGCTATCACTTATACTACTGTTTGCTGCCTCCACTCATAATTGAAAAAAGTACTGCTGCTTTAGAGATTAGTGAAAATTAATATATATTTTTTCTTACTCAGATTCACATACTCCCCCATACTATCCATGAGTTCTATATTATAAACTCCTATTTCAGATAAAACTTTGTTTCATATAGATAATACTTCAGCAACTGTAACTATGCTCAAAAAACATACTTCTAAAAACATTTTTATATACAAAATGTATGGCAAAGACAATAAAGGGAATTTAAGGCAAAGTGGAAGCTATCAAAAAGTAATCTAAAAACTGACCCCAAAAATGAATGAAATACATGAAGAAATTAGAAAGGTTATATCAAACCTTAAAGAACTTTAGGGAATTTCAAATGTAGTAGAAAGTTTCAAAAAGATATAATGGAGAAGAAAGAATCTCAGAGCTTGAAGACAAGGCTCTAGAGTTAACTCAGTCATTTGAAGAGACAGAAAAGAAGAGAGTAAAAGAAGAACAACCTCTTAGAGTAGTGGTTCTCAACCTGTGGGTCGCAACCCCATTAGGGGTCACCTAAGACCAGCAGAAAACACATATTTCTGACGGTCTTAGGATAACAGTAGCAAAAGTACAGTTATGAAGTAGCAATGAAAATAATTTCATGGTTGGGTGTCACCACAACATGAGGAACTATATTAAAGGGTCACAGCATTAGGAAGGTTGAGAACCACTGTCTTAGAGAATAACAGGACTTCATGAAGCATACAAACATATGAATTACAGGTACCCCTGAAGGAAAACAGTGACACAAAGGCATGGAAGTCCTACTGGAGTATAGCATAAGTGAAAATTTCCCAAGCATCACCAAAGAATGTTTGTCTCAATTCAAACAGAGCATCTCTACATACAGGTAGTGAACCTGAATAAAATCAATATGAAAAAGAAAATTCTGCAAGTGGCCAGGAGTAAGTACCAACTGACCTACCATGGTAAATTCATCCAGGTGACATCAGATTTCCCAGCTGAACTTTATGGGCCAGAAGAAATTTGGCTCCCACTTTCAATAGACCCAAATTTCCACCCAAGGATTCTTTATTTTGCTAAATTAAGTTTCATATTCAATGGAGAAATCAAATATTTTACTGACAAGCAATCCTTGAGGAAATTTGCCCCATAATACCAGCTCTGTATGTAATACTCAGACCCATTCTACAAACAGAACATCATAATAGAACATCAACAAAGTAAAGACACTCAGAAACTAAAGGTAAAGCCTACCTTCTTAAATGACCCAAGTGATAAAACTAAGCAACAGACCTTCACAAAATAAGATGAATACAACTCTACTGTATTTGTAAATTCACTCAATAAATGTAAATGGCTTGAATTCCCCACTAACGAGGCACAGACAGGTTGACTGAATAAAAAAAAGTACGAATCAACTATATGTTGACCTCAGGAATTACATCTAAACTCTAAGGACAAAACGAGAAATGGAAATCAGAAGAAAACTGGGGTCGCAATCCTATTTGCCTATATGATTGGCGTTAATGCAACAAAACTAAAGAAACACAAAGATGGACACTATATACTGGTCAAGGGTGCAATACAATAAAACAACATCTCAATCTTAAATATTTATGCACACAACTTAAATGCTCCCAGATTTATAGAATGAACTCTAACTAGTCTGAAGAATATGTTATCCCACAACACCATAATAACCAGGAACTTCAATGTTCCACTGATAGAACTGGACAGATCTTCCAATCAAAACCTGAACAAAGAAACAATGGACATAAACATAACTCTAGAACAAATAGGCTTAACAGACATATATAGAACATTCAACCCAATACTAAGTATACATTCTTCTCATCAGCCCAGGGATCATGTAGTACACAAAGCAAACCTCAACAAATTTAAAAGAATAGAAATTATGCTTTGCATCTTTTCAGACCACAAAGAACTAAAGGAAAAACTCAAAGAAAAACCTTTATCCCCACACAAAGTCATGGAAATGAAATCTTATGCTGAATGACAGTTGGGTCAAGGAGGAGATAAAGAAGATAATTGCTAGATTCCTCAAACAAAACAACAATGTAGTCATAGGCTATCAAAACCTGTAGGATACTGCAAAAGCAGTCACGAGGGAAATTTATCACATTACATACCCACATTCAAAAAACAGAGTGCAAATCAACAATCTAATGAATCATCTGAAGGAAATGGGAAAAAAACAATCCAATCCCAAATATCGCACAAAAAAAGAAAATACCAACATTGGATGAGAATTAAATGAAAACAAGAACAAAAGAACCCTTCAGAAGATTAACAAAACAAAAAGTTGGTTCTTTGAAAAGATTAATAAAATCAACAAATCCTTGGCCAGATTAACTAGAAACAGAAAAGTAAGGACTCTAATAACCTCAATCAGAAAAGAAAAAGGGGAAATAACAACAAATATCACAGAGATACAAAAGATTATCACTGATTACTACAAAAAACTATGCCCAGAAATTTGAAAATGTGGAAGAAATGGACCAATACCTGGAATCATACTAAGTCCCTAGACTTAACCGGGAATAAATAGAACTCTTGAAAAGACCAATATCAAGCACTGGAATTGCAACAATAATTTAAAAGATTCCAACAAAAAAAGGCCTAGACCACAAGGTTTGACACCAAAATTCTACCAAATCTTCAAAGAGGAGCTTGTATCTACATTACAAAACCTATTCTAAAATATTGAGAAGAAATATACCCTCCCCAACACCTTCTATGAAGTATCACCCTGATAGCAAAACCAGGAAACGACCCCACAAAAATAGAAAACTACAAACCAATTTCACTAATTAATACAGTCACAAAAATATGCAATAAAATCCTAGCAAATAGAATTCAGCTACAGATTGAAAAAAATATATCGCGATAAGGTGGGCTTTATCCCAGGGGTGCAAGGTTGGTTTGACATACACAAATCCATGAAAGTAATTCACCACATAAATAGAAGCAAAAACAAAGACTATATGATCCTCTCAATTGATGTATAAAAAGCATTTGATAAAATTCAGCATCCTTTTGACAAGAACACTTAAGAAAATAGACACAGATGAGATATTTCTTAAGCTGACAGAAGCCATTTACAATAAACCCACAGCCAATATCATACTGAAAGGAATAAAATTGAAAGCATTTTCCACTTAGAACTGGAACCAGACAAGGATGTCCACTATTGTCACCACTACTCAGCATAGTGCTGGAAGTGCTAGCAAATGCAATTAGGTAAGAGAGGCATATCAAGGACATTCAAATGGGGAAAGAAGAGGTCAAACTTTTGCTCTTTAATGATGATGTGATCTTATACTTAGAAAAGACATTTCAAGTGGGGTAAAGGATAAGGTGCTACCACCTAACACGTACAATGTAGGGGTATATGGAATACCTCCTGGGTGAACTATAGCTCAGACGCTACCTAACAAATACAATCATTTGTACCCTTATATTAATCTAATATTTAAAATATAGAAAATTAAAGAAACTGATAATATAATACATAATACATAATATTTGAACATGTTTATGTGGTACATTTGATTTTTTTTTTTTGTAGTTTTTTGGCCAGGGCTGGGTTTGAACTCACCACCTCCAGTATATAGGGCTGGCGTCCTACTCCTTTGAGCCACAGGTGCCACCCTACATGAGATTTTTTTTACATGCATTGAATATGTAATAACCAAGTCAAGGTATTTAGGGTAACCATTACCTCTAGTCTTTATTGTTTCTGTGCTGGGAACATTTCAAGAATCCTCTTTTAGCTATCTTGAAATACACAATACACTGTTGTTAACTATAGTCACTCTACTCCACTACTGGGTATCAGAACTTATTCCTTCTATCTAACTACATTTTGTACCTACCTAACCTTTCTTCATGCCCTCCTCACTGGCCCTGACATGCACATGACTTTCCCTATCTACCACTATACTTTATCCTTCTGTGAGATCAACTCAAAAGAATACATTTTTAAAAATCTATACCTGAGCTGTTAATATTTGTGATTATTAATGACACTGATTCTCTAATATTTAAAAGCACTACAGTTATCACTTTCCTAAGATAAAACAAAAATTTTAAAGGAAAAAGTACTAAATTAAGTGACCAAATTTAGTAGACCTTAGTACTAAGAAACCAATGAAATAAAAATCTGGACATCGCTCTCTTACATTCTACACAGTAACTACTCTCTCATTGGAATAACTATATTTGGTTACTTACTTATGTCTGCAATTTTTATTATTTGAAACAGAATAGTATAATAAGTCTAACAGCTTCTGATAGATATATACAAATGAAAATGTGTGAATCAATTTAAATATTTGAATCAATTTTCTTCCAAAGTCTGAAAGAAAATTCTGCTTTTTAAGACAGCAAATAATAAGTTCTATAAAATGCTAAGAATCAAATGCTGTTTTTCCCAAGGGAGAATGTTTCTTGAGGACTATCTTCTTTCTACTCTCTAAGATGAACTCCTACTATAAAAATAAAACAACTTTAGCCATAATCAAGGGCCATTTTAATATGTGTGTACATACTTCTATCTTCTTTTATTTTTGATAAATTATTATCCACAGTTAGACAATGGGCACATTCTAAATTGTATCCCCTAACTATATCTGGTATATCTGGTGTGGAAACATACCAGAATAAGTGATGAACAAATAAAAAACTTCACTCCAGACCAGAGACTAGGTTTTACTGTGTGAAGAGAGATATCCTCAAGCACACAGGGATGGACACACAAACATACACACACAGAGTTTATTGATGATAACATAATAACTATTCATTATATGTTTTAAAAGCACATATACAAAGATAAGAAATAAACTAGAAGTCTTGGAGCAAGATGGCAGACTAGAGACATCTCAGTAGCCACTCATGGTGAGAATGGGGAGAGAGAAGTCTGGCCACCTCTGGAGTAGTCACCTACTGGTAGCTGAACCGATGAGAGTCCTGTTCAGAAATATCACTCCAGGGGCACACTGAGACAGCAGGAGACTCCAAGAGCCAAGGACGAGGTCAGAACAGTGGAAGACTGGCACAAAAGATGAGAACCTAGGTGCAGACAGAAGCCAACTGGCCCTCTGGTGGAAGGCTAGAGACAGGGAAAGCCTGTCCTGCAGTATTATGTGGGCTTGGGGGCTCACCAAGCTGCCTTAGGAGGGCTTAAGCAAGTAAGTGAACCTGAATAGTGCCTAGCAGCCAGGATTGAACCACCAGGAGGGGTGGAACTCCCATCAGTTTGGTTACTAGCAGGGCATTGCCACTGTGAGAGGGATACCCAGGATGAACAGCCAGCAGGTCCCAGCATATGGATGGCTCTCGCATGCCTGCTGAGCTTGGGCAGCCCCCTTTGAGGTGAGTTAGGTGGTTCCCACACCCCTGGGAAAGCCACTTTGTGGTCAAGGGGTATTGTTTGGATGGTCAAGGCACGTCTCCACAGAAGTGTGGCAAGAGCATCAGGCTCCCAACACTGCAGGAATTGAATGCTAGTGAATTCAACTAGCATTGAAGACAACCAGGTCCGTCTTCCTGATTTATTTGTCCTCATTCAGGGCTTGGTCAGCAGAATCAGTGTGTGTGTTCTATGTCTCCTAACCCTGGAGCGCCATCAGGTGTCAAGGCAATATATTGCATTATATATATATATATTTTCTTTTTATCTTCTTAGAGCACCAACTAGTGTCCAGGCAATATATTGCAACATAGATTTTTAAAATTAAAAAAAAAAAAACAAATGTGGGCGGCGCCTGTGGCTCAAAGGAGTAAGGTGCTGGCCCCATATGC
>NW_003852570.1:2433950-2442674 GCF_000181295.1 Otolemur garnettii | reverse complement strand
TTTTTTTTTTTTTTTTTGGTTGTTGTTATAATTTTTAGATTTGTACTTTCTTCAATATCAAGGGCTTCATTTTTGCTACTTTTTTTTGTCCATCCCTTCTTTCTTATTTTTCTGTTCCTCTCCTTTTTTCTTTCTCTTTGTAGAGATTTTTCTACTTTCTCATCTTTCCCCATAAATTTCTCAAACAACAACTAAGATATCCCTCTGTTTTTTTACATTGTATATAATTTTATTTTTTCCTTAATTTATTTTAATTTCTTTTCTTTTTATCTGCTGTTTTATTCTAGTTCATTCTGTATTCTACTTTGGGGACAGAGCCTCACTCTCCAGCCTGGGCTGGGGTGCCAAGGGATTGTCCTGGATCAAGTAGGCCTTGAGAACCTGTTCAAGGGCATCCTTCTAGCTTTGGCCTATTGAAGGACTGTATTGGTAAGTCCCTACTGCAACATCCTCCTGATTTTCTTCTATACTTGATGAAGGTGGTGTCTTGCTTTTGCTCAGGCTGGTAAGGAGCTCTTGACCACAAGGGACCCACCCAGCCTGGCCCAGGGCCTCCAAAGTCCTGGAATTGCTGATGCCCATCAACCCAGGAATGGATTAATAAACTGTGGCATATAAATATCATAGAATACTATTCAGTCTTTAAAAAGATAGAGACTTTACATCTTTTGTATTAACCTAGATAGAGTTAAAACACATTCTTCTTAGTAAAGTATGACAAGAATGAAAAAGTATCTAATTGTACTCAATACTAATATGAAGCCAGTAGATTAACTAATACATGCCCCACATAAGACAAAAATTCAATTCAATTCAAGTTAGGGGAAGGGAGAGGAGAATGTACCTAATGTGTACAATGTAAGGGTATATGGCACACCTCCTGGGTGCATGACACAACCACAACAAGGGCTTTATCTAACAAATGCAAACACTGTAATCTAACTGTATCCTCATATTAATCTGAAATTTTAAAAGAAGAAATAAACTAGAATATCTTTATAACAAAACTACCCAGAAAATAACTTCTGCTAAAATTTTGGTATATTTCTATGCATTTTTATTAAAATATAGAGAATATACTACATGCCTTCCCTTCTTTTACTTTTTTTTTGCCTTAAACTTTTTTTATTTTAATAATTGAGAAAAAATCTCATCAATTTAATTTACTTATCTATTATTAATGTGGCTGAACATTTTTTTAAAAACACTCTGGAACTTCGTATATCTCCTTTTATGATTTACTCACATTAGTAATTTTTCTAACATAAAAGTTCTTTATAAATAAAGGGCATTTTTCATATACACTATGTATGGTTTTAATTAATTTGTTCCTTGATTTTAATTCTATTTTGACAATATTAGTGTTTTCTACATTAGAAATATTTTGTGTTTTCATGCATACCCATTTTATTCAAATTCAAAATTGCAGAAAAATAACTGACATGGCAAATCACTTGGACAGTATTCTTCAGAAGAAGAATGTCTTTATACAGAAGACGAAAAAAATAAAATGTAATGGTTACCTGTTAAGTGATCTAAGTAGTACTGATAGAGCTTGCACTGAATAGGTGTCATTCTCACAGCTAACACGTATTCATGTTTTGGAGGCAAGAACTTTGTTAATGCTGTATAATCTTTTCTCTGTAATTAATAAAGAGAATGAAAATAAATTAAATATACGACAGGAATGAATTGCTCTAGCTCACTGCCTATAAATAAAAAGATACAGATAAATAATAGATACTGAGCATAGAAGAATACATTTTCTTAAACATATATACATTTTGTCTCTAAACCCACAAGGATACAAACAGGATTATAGTAAGTTTATTTCATATGATTTTAAAATATGGTGCCCTGTTAAAGATACTGCAACAGGCTCGGCGCCTATAGCTCAACCGGCTAAGGCGCCAGCCACGTACACCTAAGGTGGCGGGTTTGAATCCCCAGCCTGGGCCCGCCAAACAACAATGACGGCTGCAACCAAAAAATAGCCGGGCGTTGTGGTGGGCGCCTGTGGTCCCAGCTACTTGGGGGGTGGAGGCAGGAGTCTCACTAGAGCCCAGGAGTTGGAGGTTGCTGTGAGCTGTAATGCCACGGCACTCTACCCAGGGGGACAGCTTGCCTAACTGAAAAAAAAAAAAAAAGATATTGCAACAAATTAGGCAGGTTTTAAATGGAAGTGGTCATATTACCAATTGCACAACTTAAGTTTTCAAAATAGTCTTCTCTCTCTACAAAAAAATAATAATGATAACAAAAGATGGGGCAATGATTTAGTAAGTAGTATTAGCAAAACAACTTGCTTTAATCATATAGTAAAAGCTATTAAATCAAACTCTAATGCAGGTTGAGTTGACCGCTGGGTAAGATGTAGCTAATATGTGAAATGGTAACATAAAACTTCAAAGGGTGTTTGCCCAATTGAGAAAACAAACTATGACAAGAACTTCTGAAACCATTTTATTATAGGGATAGATTAAAAAAAAAAAAAAAACCTGGTAGTTGCAGCAATACAGAAACAAGAGTACTCAAAAGTACATGTAGCTAACCTGACAAACAGGATGACTTGCCTTATATGATGGCAGTACAGTCATCCCTCAGTGTCCATGAGGGATTGGTTCCAGGAACCTCCTGCACATACCAAAATCCATAGATGCTCAAGTTCTTTATATAAATGGAATAGTATTTGCATATAACTCTTATGCACATCCTCCTGTATACTTTACATCAACTCTAGGTTACTAATAATATCTATTAAAATTTACACACTAAGTAAAGAGTTGTTATACTGCATTGTTTGCTGAATAATGACAAGGGAAAAAGTCTGTACATGTTCACTACAGACATAACCAGCCATCTTGTTAAAAATTATTTTTGATACACAGTTGCTAGAAAATATGATGCAGAATATGGATACAAAGAGCTGACTATATATACAGAAAAAAGAATAGCCTGTTTCATTTGTTATAACCTTTTGGCTATTATTAGTATCTAGTGTCTGAAGAGAAAGTATACATCTTAAGATCTATTAACTGCTAGCTCAGTCTCTAAATATTTACCTATTCATTAACATAGATCCACTGAAGATCTGTATGTGAACAACACTATTGGCCTATTCAGATGATTGTATCTACTTAAAGGTAATAATCCTATTTCTTCAAGATTACTTTAAAAATGAATCCTCTCTTAATTCATACTGCCCTTTCCACAATCATTTCAGAAAAGTGAGATTTATAATATGATACTATAGAATTAGGGTAAACATAGGAATTTCTTTTTTTTGAGATAAAGTCTCACTTTGTCGCCCTCAGTAGAGTGCCATTGTGTCACAGCAAATTCTAACTCCTGGGCTTAGGTGATTATCTTGCCTCAGCCTCCCAAGTAGCTGGGACTACAGACACCCATCACAATGCCTGGCTATTTTTTTTGTTGCAGTATGGTCAGGGCCAGGTTTGAACTCACCACCTTTGGTATATGGGGTCAGTGCCCTACTCACTGAGCCATGGGCACCACTCAACATAGGAATTTCTTAATTGTAATAGCTGTGTTTCTCTTAAGGAATTCCCTATCTCTAGGATGAAGAATCTAAACATTAACATAATAAGATATAAAGCTTTATACTTGGGAAATAAATAAATTAAAAAGTTGAATTCTGCATAAATTTTTAACTGTAAAACTATACATTGAAAAAGTGGAAAGAAAACACAAAATAATTCAAGTTTAAGCTCAGAAGATATTTTTGGATTCCAACATAAAAAAAACACAATGTTATATTACTATGGAACATATGTGTACCTGAACACATCCAGCTAACATCTCATAGAGAATGTGAGCACGTTTTTTCATCACTCTGACATCTACCATGGTGGAATCCGCACACTGCCCATTTTGAATTGGATTTATAAATCTATTCCTGAACTCTTTAATGGATCCAAGCAAATTTTCCTTGATAAAGTTAACCATACAATGATCTAAGAGAGAGAAGACATTAATTCATTAAAAACATTAACAATGATTAAAAGAACCCAGAAAAATTCCCTGATGAAATGCTCATGTCAGAAACACATGCCATAAAAGCATTAGAATTAAACCACAAAGAAAGAATACCAAGTTAAATATAGAATAAACATCTAGAACTAGACTACATAAACTAGATGAAGAACTGAAATAAAAATCATCACTAAATACTAGGCATAAATGATTAATAAAAAAACTTAAGGACATTTTATTCTAACTCACTATTTTTTATAAAAGATATGAAGTATTAACATAAAACAAGTGGTCTACATTACTCTAACCATGTTATTGGTCAGTGAGAGTATCTTGTGAAGAAAACAGAGATTGAATCAAAATGATAAAAGTAGGTAATAAGCTATTATACCATAATTTATATTAACTGATTCATTTCCAGAAGTCCTTACTAAAGCTATCAATTGTCTTATACTATGTTAAGACCTCAATGTGAAACAGAATTTCTCTGTTCTATAAACAAAACAAAAGAAGAGAACTAGAACAGATAAAAACACACATGATAGACAGGTATAACATTTGATGCCTATAAATCTAACACTCTGCAAAGCTGAAAGAGAAAAAGTGCTTGAGAACAGGAGTTCAAAACCAGCCTGAAAAACTTAGAAAGACCATTGTCTTTCCAAAAACAAAAAAGAAAATAAAAGAAATTAAAAATAAAAAAAATAGTTATGCTTGGTAGAAAGCACCTATAATCCCAGCTACTAGGAAGGCTGAAGCAGGTACATGGTTTGAGCCCAGGTTGCTGTGAACTATAATGATGCCATTGCACTCTAGTCCAGACAACAGAGTAACATCCTTTCTCAAACAAACATGAAATATAGGCTAAAGGGAAATAATAACCAGCATTACAAATAATAAAATAGAAAACATTTAAGTTACAACAAATGCACTAAAGGAAAGAAACAAACATAAAAATAGTAAAAAGCTTTTCCAATGGAATGAAGAAAAAGTGATCTTATAAAGGGAAAATTTCAATCTGTAAGTTGCTGAATAATCTCATGTGCCCTTCTTTAGTGTCACCACTAAATTTACATATGAAAATGAGAGAAATTTATGAGTCACTTCTTGAGGTTCACATCAACTGTTCTCTTCCTCAACAAATTATCCTACCATGGATTCAACATAGCTTTCCTTTTCCTATTTCCATCTTCCTGAAATGTTCACATTTAACATTTCTTTTTGATTTCTTAACAGTACTCCCACCAAACTGGACATATGTCTTTATGCTATTTCCTGAATAGTCACATATGCATATGTACATTTTAAAGAATTCATTAACACGTTTGATACTTTTGAAATATTTCAAATTTCATATTTATATTTGAACACTCAAAATGGCAAACCCTTGACTGTGCTTTACCACTCATATTTAGAAAACATCTCACGTGAAAAGTACAGTCATCTTTCACAGTGGACTAAGATAGACTGAGATAGAGCACAGTCAGGGACAATACTAAACATCAGAAAGGTATATGGCAAGAATATATCTGAGACAATACCAATACTCTACAACATAATCACAAATATTAACTCACACTCAATTAGGTTATTCTGAAGTGGTGTTCCTGTTAAAATAATCCTCCTCCTTGATCGTATAGAATTCATAGCTTTTGAAACAGCAGAAGCTTCATTTTTTAAAATATGGCCTTCATCGCAAACAACAAAGTCAGGGCCTATAAGAATGTAGAAAAATAAAACTGAATTAAATTGTAAAAAAATATAATAAAACTAAAAATGTGATCCACCTAAGTAAATGACATTAATCCTTTTAAAATGCTGGTCTTGTAAGATAAACAATGTCATTGTAACAATAATCGTATTTATCTGCTGCTATATTTGGATAATATGGCACTAATTAGTATTAATTATATGACAACATTAGAGCATTAAAGTACTAATATACTATGAATGGTACTTTAATCCCCTAGAGTGACTATACAAAAATAGGCAAGAAGAAAAATAACCATAAGAAGGAGAAAGACCCCATCCAACAAATTTGGAGTTTTAAGACGAAGTCTTTTAAAATATAATACAGTCTATAAAGACATTTCAGCATTAGCAAATCAAGTTAAAACTACTGGCAACAACTAAGTAAATTATGCATACATAAAAGAACAGATTTTATTTTAAAAGAATACATAAATCATAATAGATCATGTAGTATTTCCCACTTATTACAAATAACTAATATTTATTATTAGGGAAAATGTAACTGATAAAGGAAACCTACCATGGTTATTACATGGGCATGGGGGTAGGAAGAACACCTTTCTAGCTATAAAAGATCTCACAGCTAAGAGTAACTCATTCAAAAGAAATACCATAGGTTTAATTTTTTTTAACAACATACATATTATCTGCTAAAGTATCCTACATACACAATTTGCTTGCTGGTTAGCATGTACATACCTATTACTTGAATGTCGATTTCAACAAGAGCAGCTATTAAATTACCCCCATCTGTTAAGCACTAGAGAAAATTCATCTCCGTGCCTCAAAAGTAACTGCTTCTGGCTCGGCGCCTATAGCTCAACCGGCTAAGGCGCCAGCCCGTACACCTAAGGTGGCGGGTTCGGATCCCCAGCCCGGACCCGCCAAACAACAATGACGGCTGCAACCAAAAAATAGCCGGGCGTTGTGGTGGGCGCCTGTGGTCCCAGCTACTTGGGAGGCGGAGGCAAGAGACTCGCTTGAGCCCAGGAGTTGGAGGTTGCTGTGAGCTGTAATGCCATGGCACTCTACCCAGGGGGAAAGCTTGAGGCTCTGTCTCAAAAAAAAAAAAAAAAAGTAACTGCTTCTATCATATGACAGATCAAATAATACCATTGTTTTTCAGCATTCACATGGGTCTACACAAATAGTAAAAAAAATTTCCAAATCAATAATAGTTTGTAGAGGAATGGACACCATGCTTACAAGAACAGTTACTGATTCTTATCACATTAAAAGGAAATGCTGAGAAACTCAGTGTTTCAGAATGAGATAAGATCAGTCACTCATTAGTAAGCATGTGTTAAAACACTGATGCTTGGTACTTCTTCATGGGGGTTGTGGGGAAAGAACATGTGAAGAAAGAACACATGAGGAAAGAGCACGTGGCAATCCTAATGCATGTAGCCCTCGTATGTAATTACTTTAACTTTCCACACCTGTTGTGTATGTCATTATCCTGACTCACCACACCTGTTGTGTACAAACTTAATAAACAGAGGGGACTGGGGCTACCCTACACTTAAAGTTAGCCTGCCTCCTGCAAGCTTGTACTTCTAATCCATGTCATGCCTGGTTCCTTCGTGCAGCAACTGAGAACACGGCCTTAGGGGGGTATTATTTCTTTTGTATCCTGAAACATTTTCTTTTTTTCTAGATTTATAACACTATTTATTTATAGGTTATCATAGGTAATTTGACTTGCATCACTTTTAAGGAGATCATTCAGCAAGGCGCAATGGCTCATGCCTATAATCCCAGCACTTGGGAGGCTGAGGTCAGTGGACTGCCTGAATTCACAGGTTGGACAAGAGCCTGACCCCATCTCTAAAAAAACAGCCTGGCATTGTAGTGGGCACCTGTAGTCTCAGCTACTTGGGAAGCTGAGGCAAGAGAATTGCTTAAGCCCAAGAGTTTGAGGTTGCTGTGAGCTGTGATGCCACAGCGCCTGCTAAAGGTGACAAAGTGAGACTCAGTCTCAAAACAAAAAAAGGAGTTCATTCATATTCCATATTTAACAATTTTAGTACTAGCTGACTTAGCATGAAAATCTGCCAAAGCATTTACTTGGTACTGAATAAATTCTCAATCTGCTTGATACTGGGGTTAGCAGTTTTATAAACCAATTTCTTCACTAAAGTTCTGAGAATTCTTACCCAGTTCAAAGGTATGATATGATCTTATTATCAGGCAACTATACTTGTCAGGGTCCCTTCCATAAATCTTCTCAAAGACAAAGCATTTTAGTTGATTACAATAGTTTTTAATTAAAAATATTAGAGTAAGATAATTCACTGTCTAAAATGATGAGAATTAAAATGAGCATGTTGAAGATTGCATGTGAGTACAATTCAATTTAAAAAGAAATTTTATTACTTCCACAACATAAAGCATTTCAAGATAATAACTGGTATTCCTGATAATGTTATACCAGGACTATTAGATTTATAGGAATCTTATATAATTTCTGAAATACATATTAATAACATACCCATATGGGCTCAGCACCTGTAGCTCAATGGCAGGGCACCAGCCACATACACTGGAGCTGGCGTGCTCAAATCCAGCCCAGGCCTGCCAAACAATGATGACAACTACAACCAAAAAATAGCTGGGCATTGTGGTGGGCACCTGTAGTCCCAGGTACTTGGGAGGCTGAGGCAAGAGACTCTCTTAAGCCCAAGAGTTTGAGGTTGCTGTGAGCTGTGATGTCACTGCACTCTACTGAGGGTGACAGCTTGAGACTCTGTCTCCAAAAATAAATAAACATAAAAAATAACATACCCATGTGACTTAAAATAGGGTTCAACATCACTTATTACTTGACCAGTTTCCCAAGTAATTTAACATACCTAGCAAGGATAATTAGTTTAATAATCTTCCTTTTTATAAGAGTACAGGCTCGGCGCCTATAGCTCAACTGGCTAAGGCGCCAGCCACGTACACCTAAGGTGGCGGGTTCGAATCCCCAGCCTGGAC
>NW_003852570.1:2431118-2433530 GCF_000181295.1 Otolemur garnettii | reverse complement strand
CTAGTTCACTGTCACTCAGACTGGTTGGAGGGCTGGACTGCAGGCCCCGGGACAAGTTGGCTGGTAAGCAGGACAGGCAGCAGCAGCAAAAACACCCAGCGGGCCAGATAAATGTCCTATGCAGGATGCATGTGGACCACAGGCCATAGTTTGAGGACGCCTGGTAGAGTGACAGTTAAGAATCCAAAGGCTGGGAGGCGCCTGTGGCTCACTGAATAGGGCACCAGCCCCATATACCAAGGGTGGCAGGTTCAAACGCAGCCTCAGCCAAACTGCAACAAAAACAAACAAACAAACAAAAAGAATCCAAAGACTGTCTGTAATCCTAGCACTTGGGAGGCAGAGGCAGGTGGATTGCCTGAGCTTAGGAGTTTAAGACCAGCCTGAGCAAGAGCAAGACTCCAGCTCTAAAAATAGCTGGGCATTGTGGAGTGTGCTTGTAGTCCCATCTACTTGAGAGGCTGAGGCAAGAGGATTGCTTGAGACCAAGACTTTGAGGTTGCTGTGAGCTATGACGATACCGCACTTTACAGAGGGTGACGAAGTGCAACTCTGTCTCAAAAAAGAATTGAAAGGCAAATGGAGAAAGCCATATAGGTGTTCAAAAAGAAAGTCTCAGTTCTTTTAATAGAAAGGGAAGACTTCATTTTATTAAAAAATCAAACATTGAAAAAATACATGAAGTGCAAGAAATGATCTTGATAAAATACAGACTCTTTGATTTATAGGTGAATTACTTAGATGATAAAGAAAAATCTTTCATAATTCCTTATTCGAGGCATAGTAATATGATACTATCACACTATCTGAAAAAGAAATCAAAAAAAGCAATTCCATTTGTAATAGCTACAAAAATACCTAGGAATAAACCAGGAAGGTTAAAGTTCTCTACAAAGAAAACTATAAAACATGATAAAAGAAACTGAAGAAGACACAAATAAATGGAAATATATCCTATGTTCTTGGACTAGAAGAAATAATATTGTTAAAATATCTATATTATCCAAAGTGAGCTACACATTCAATGCAATCTTTATCAAAATACAAAGGACATATTTCACAGAACTAGAAAAAATCTGGACATCTGCTAATGGGAGTTAAATTATGCTATAACAGAGTAGTTACAAAGTTAAAATTAGTGATGTACACCTCTATGTACAAACCTCGAAAGATACGTCAAATAAATTAAATAAAAAGAAAGCAAATTGCAGAACAGTCATCTATAGTATGATCCTATCTGTTTTCAAATCATAACCTCAAAGAGGGTGATTTTATCTATGTATACACACGGTAGAACCTCTGTAAGTTGACCACCCAAAGGACTGTAACAAACTGGGCAGCATATAGAGGTAGTCAACATAAGGAACTAGGCCTATTGTACTGATACATACATGTGATATATGTCTGCTCTATGAAAATTAGGTCAACTTAAGGAAGTGGTCAATTATGGGGGTTCTACTTTGTATGTATATACAGTAAAGGATTATCCTTGCCCAAAAAAAGGCTTGAACTTTGACTCCAGGTTCTAGGAGGTGGTCTCTAAACACTTAGAATGCCCTGCCTGATATTTACTCAGATACCTTGGGATACACCAGACAGACTATGGTAATAACATGGTTTATTGTAGGAGACCTTGGGACATGTGGCATTTTTCTAGCCTCTGAAGGAGCTAGAGTAAGATCACCGCATGAGTAGTCAACCATATCTATGTGACCAAGCCCAAACTCTAGCAAGGGCGTCCAACCTTTTATCTTCCCTACTGCCCATTAGAACAAGAGTTGTCTAAGGCCACACACTAAATACACAAACAATAATGAAACCTGTTAAGCCAAAAACAAAGGTCCATACATACTTTTGGACCAATATCCAACACTACAGATAAGCAAAATAGTCCATAAATAATCCACATACAGCTCATGAGCCACAAGTTGGACACCCCTGTGAGAGGCTCTGGTGAGCATGCGTAGTTGGCAATCCTCCATGAATAAATCATTGCTGAGAGAAGCAAAGCACTATGTGAATAATTCTCCTGGAAGATCACATATGGACCCCACCTAGGCCATGGCTTATGTGCCTTTTCCTCTATTGCTGATTTTAATTTGTACTCTTTTGTAATAAATCATAACCATGAGTATAATGGTTTTGTGAGTTCTCTGAGTTCTTCTGGTGAATTAATGAAGCTGAAAAAGCAGCTATGAGGATCCCCCAAACATTAAAATATAAACTTTTGTAAGCACAAAAAAATTTTTGAAGTATATATATGAAACAATAGTGGGACACAAAAGAAGAAACTTTTTACTCTTCAATATACACCTTTTTCTTCTGTTTGTATTTTGTTTAAGAACATGTATTATGGCTCGACGCCTGTGGCTCAAATGGCTAAGGCTCCAGCCACATACACCTAAGGTGGTG
>NW_003852570.1:2413160-2430881 GCF_000181295.1 Otolemur garnettii | reverse complement strand
TTTTAGTACTCTCTTTCACGTAAAGAAAAAAAACCTATTTGTTACCATGGCAATGGAGGATGAGCAGAAGCCCTATCCTAAGTAAGGATATTTGAAGAACTAGAAGAAGAAACAATAAATGTAAATATGATTGTTAATAATACTAAGTCAACAAAAAGTCAATTATGTTATTCATATTCTATTTACTAAGATAGGAATGTATGTAATATTTTTGAACATTAAGAAATTTTTAAATAAAATTGTTAATGTTAAAAAGGAGTAAGTTTTATTTACCCTGTGAATATATTTTCTGGAAAACTTCATTCCCAAACAATTATATATGTCTGAAGTAGTACGTATGAAAATATCTATACCTAGAAATAATTTTATAGAAACTACAGGGATAATGGCAGCCATGAAGTTCTGGAGAGCAGAAGAAAAGAGATTTAGAGAAAGACTTGGAGAAAATTTCTTCTGTGCCAAAGAATTTGGAACAGAATTTGAAAGAACTTGCTAACTTAAGATAGTTCAATATACTATGGAAGTCATTGTTTTATAAACTTCTGTTGCTTAAATTAAAAAGTACCTTGAATTACTGTGAGCACACACAGACACATAAACACACACGCACACACACACACACACACACACATGAATTGAGTATGTCCTTGGAGGCTAAAAATCTTGGAACATATCTCTAAGACCACTCATGTGAATTAGAAAACTTTACCAAATCAGAGTTAAGTACATTAAGCAGAAAAAAAAAAAAATGTCTCAAAACAACTGGTAGGTTAGGGAAGAAAGGCCTAATAAAGGTTTTGTTATATACAATTATACTTAAATGTAAGTTCTTTTCCAGTATGTTACAATATCACCTATTTGCTAATTTAAAAAAATTAAAAATTATAAATGCATTAGGGAAAAAAGTTGATAAAATGTTTGGAACTATCCATACAAGCCTGTCCCAAATCCCTGACTCAGTGAAACTAGATGATAATAAAATTATTTATTGTCACTTTAAGCCACCAAGATTAGGGGTGATTATTATGAAAAAATAGGTAACCAGAACAGCTAAGTTTGAGGATGAACACTACCATCTACGGTAACAACTCTGGATAGCTTTAAACACTGTCCTCAATCTTAATATGTGCTCCCAATTTCCAGGCTTATGACTTAATACCCTATCTTCCCAGTTAATAATGTCTCCTCATCTTTAAGAGTCTCATACTCAAAATTGCTTGACTGGTTATGATACTGTGCTTCCATCCTGAGCTTCAATTCAGATTTTTCTTCTACACTACACCCAAAACCAGGTCTTCACATACTCAGCTGCCACTTATATGATTCTTTTTTTTTTTTTCTTGCAACAGTGCCTCAAACTATCACCCTGGGTAGAGTGCAGTGGCATCACAGCTCACAGCAACCTCAAACTCTTGGGCTTAAGCAATTTTCTTGCCTCAGCCTCCCAAGTAGCTGGGACTTCAGGTGCCCGCCACAATGCCCAGCTATTTTTTGGTTGTAGTTGTCATTGTTTAGTAGGCCCAGGCTGGATTCGAACCCACCAGCTCTGGTGAATGTGGCTGGCACCTTAGCCGCTTGAGCTACAGGAGCCACCCCACTTATATGATTCTTTACCACCACCAATTTGTTCTAAATCAGAGAAAACAAACTGGTCAAAAAGTTAAAAAAGTACTAAAAAACCAAGTGTTACGTTTAACAAATCCCTTCTAATAAATTAAGAAGTACTTAACAAATCCTGATGGTTTCCAGGGGTCCTCAAACTTTATTTAAACAGGGGGCCAGTTCACTGTCCCTCAGACCATTGGAGGGCCGGACTATGCGCCCCAGGACAAGTCGGCTGCTAAGCAGGACAGGCAACAGCGGCAAAAACACCCAGTGGCCAAGATAAATGTCCTCAGTGGGCAGCATGTGGCCCATGGGCTGTAGTTTGAGGATGCCTGATTTAGACTTAGGTGGCAAAGAATATTATATCTCGAAGTTACTACTACCACTAATCTTAAAGCTTACTACAGTTTTAAGAATATTCTTCTTAGTGTGATATACATGATGAATATGAGAACTTTTTAAATCACCTCAAAAGTTTTATTGAAAGCATTTGACAAAATTAAGCACATTTTCATGATTAAAAATTGAAAATTAGGCCAGGTGCGGTGGCTCAGGCCTAATCCCAGCACTCTGAGAGGCTGAGGCAGGTGGATTGCCTGAGCTCATGAGTTTGAGACCAGCCTGAACTAGAATGAGACTTAGTATCTAAAAAATAGCCAGGTGTTGTGGCAACCACCTATAGTTCCAGCTACTTGGGAGGCTGAGGAAAGGGGATTGTTTGAGCTCAAAAGTTTGTGGATACTGTGAGCTACGATGCCTCACTCTACAGAGGGTGACCAAGTGAGATTGTCTCAAAAAAAGAAAAAGAACTCAAAATAGTATACATTCAAAGTATGGATCTCAACATAATAAGGTCATGTAAAAAAGCCCTCAGATACCATTATACTCAACAACAATTACACTATTTCCTCTACTATCAGGAACAAGATAAGTAAGCCTAATCTGACCACTTTATTCAATATAATACTAAAAGAGTGAGCCGGCTTGGAGCCCATAGAACAGTGCTTATGGCACCAGCCACGTACACCAAGGTTGGCAGGTTTGAACCCAGCCTGGGCCAGCTAAAACAACTGCAACAAAAATAGCCAGGCATTGTGGTAGGTGCCTGTAGTCCCAGCTACTTGGGAGGCTGAGGCAAGAAAATCACTTAAGCCCAAGAGTTGGAGGTTGCTGTGAACTGTGACACTATGTCACTCTACCAAGGGTACATAGTGGGACTCTGTTTCAACAACAACAACAACAACAACAACAACAAAAAGACTGAGCCCAAACAATTAGGTAAGAATAAAAGGCATTCAAATTATAAATGAAAAAATAGAATTCTCTGTTTGCACATGAGGTACTCTTATACATAAAAAAAAACCCTAAAGGTTATAGCAATTAAAATAAGTTATGATAAGCCTACCTAATAAGGTTGTAGAACAAATCAACATGCAAAAGTCACTTACATTTCTACAAAGTAACATTTTTTTAAAATTTCTGATGATTAGGTTACAATGTTTGCATCTATTAGGTAAGGTCCCTGTTGTAGTTGTTCCCCTCACCCAGGTGTGCTATATACCATTACACTGTGTCAAATAGGTGAGAACACACCAATCTTCCTTTCCCCCATTCCTCCCTCCTCCTCACCCTCCAATTTAAGTTAAATTGAGATTTCTGTGTAGGTGTTTCTCTTTGGATGTGTATTAGTTCTCCCCAAGGGTATATATTAGTTTTTCTCTGTATGAGTGTGTATTCCTCTACTGGCTTAATATTGAATTGAATACACTGGATGCTTCCTTTTCCATTCTTGTGATACTTTACTGAAGCAAATGTTCTCCAACTATACCAGGTTACAATGGAAGATGCAAAATCTCATGTATCACAGTTTATTAATCCATTCATTGATTTATGGGCACTTGGGTGTGTGGCACAATCACCCACACCTTGGTGACTATAAACTGAGCTGCAATAAACAATCTAGTGCAAAGGATGGAGCAAGATGGCAGGTCAGAAAGAGCATTTGGCCAAACACTCCTAGTACACTGAGGAACCAAAGAAAACCAGGCTGTGTCTGGAGCAGAGTCCTTGCCTGGAGCTGGGGCTCTGGGTGCACAGCAAGGTGGCAAGGGGCCAGATGCAGTACATGAACCAGAGCAGTGGAGCTCTGACACACTAAGCAAGTTTTCCCAAGCCAGGCCACTGCAGAGGTCAGGACGGAAAGAAGCCCTTCTGTGGGTTTCAGTTCTCGGTGAAAGCTTTGTGTTGAGAGGAAAACCTGGAAGAGTGGGTGTACCTGAACAGCGTACAGGAGCCAGCTGTCAGCGCAGGTCACGGCAGATTTGCAACCAGTTTGGCAGTACATAAATCAGAGCTGTGGAGTTCTGACACACTAGGCAAGTTTTCCTGAACAGGAGCAACCTCCAGCTCCACTGCAGAGGTTAGGCAGGAGGAAGCCCTTCTGCAGTTTTCAGTTCTCAGTGGAAGCTGTGTCTTGAGAGGAAAAACTGGAAGAGTGAGTACACCTTAAGAGGGTACAGGAGCCAGTTGTCAGGGCAGGCTGGAGCGGATTTGCCACAGGTTTGGCCACGACAGAGACACTAATATTGGGAAGGTATTGGCGGACAGGCGGCAACCCAGAGAAGGTTGTGAGGCCAGGCCTCCTACAGGGACACAGCAGGTCGTTCCACCTGCTGGGACTGGACCTCCAGTTGTGACAGGCTCAGGGGCTCTCCCAGCAGATGGGAACTGTTGTCTGGGGTTACAGTGAGATCTGTCTCAGAAGGATTCTGCAGAGCTTTGAGATCCCAATCCAGCAGGGTCTGAATGCTGAGGAAATAATTAGGAAGTGATCATGGACAATTAAGTTGGGACACAGGTCTATGCCTGGGAACTAGAGAGAGGTTAACAGGAGTGCTGTCTGTGCCCTAAAGCTACTGTGCCACCTGGCGTCCCGGAAATATATTGCAACAGAAATATATTTATAATGAAGTTGGATCATTCTGAAATACATATATGCTTATATATATTTGCTTTTATGTATATGTATATTTCTTAATTTTTGTGTATTTTTTTCTTTTTTCTCATTGCTATTATTATTTTTGTCTTTTTTTGTTCCTATGTTGCTTAGGTTGCTTATTTTTGGTTACAAGAAATTTTTGTTGTTTTGTATTGAGGTATTTTGGTTCTTGCTAATTTGTCTGGTTGATTCTTTTCTTAACTTCCACTTCTACTTTCATCATGAGCATGGGCTCTTGTATTTTTGTTACCTTAATCTCATGTATTCTCTCTCCCTATTTCACTCCCCTATAGTCTCTCTTTGGATAATGACTCTTCTCTTTATCATCTCTTCCACATAAATTGCTTCTGCAACAGCCTTTTTATTCTTTCTCCTTTTTTTCTTTATCCCATTTCCCTCTCTCTCCTTTATTTGATATAATGGTATTTTTAAATTTCCTGTATCTATTCTTATTTTATTCTTATTTATTATTTTTTCTTTTTTTGCTGAAAGCTAGTGGAGACAGAGCTGTGGTCTGACAGGTAGGCCACAGAAGTAGTCTGGCTCAAGGGGGCTCATAGATCTTTCTACCTTTGGCCCTAGGAAGAAAGTTTTGCCACAATCACACTGCAGAATATTTCTATTTCATTTTCATCCCTCCTTAGTTTTTCCATCTTTGTTTTTTTTTTATTATTTTGTTTTTTTCTTTTTTTTATTTGTTTTTATACCATCTTGGTTTTTTGTTTGTTTGTTTTTGCTCTTTTTCTTCCTATTTTTGGCAGAAGAGTCTGGCTCCACTCAGGTTGATAAGGAGCACCTGATTTCAATGAAGCCACCTAGCCCAACTCCTCAAAATCCTTGAGTTACAGGGATGGCCTTAGCACTGTGCTGATTAATACCATTCCTTGCATCACTTTCATCCTCTCTTTCTGACCTCTGCCTCTTAGTTCTCCAATTTTTTTTTGTGTTACTGCCCCTTTCCATTTTTTTCTTTTTCTACTCCTTTAATCTTTCCTTATGTTTTCATGTTTTTTTCTTTTCCTCTTATTTCTCCCTACTTGTTCTTTACCTTTCTCCTCCTTTTTGCTTCATACCAAAAGGCCTCTTCATCACCTAAACTCTGAAACAAGGTAATTTCTAGCAAAGGGGAAAATTAGAAGCAAAAAGGAACACAGGAGGTGAACAAGAAGAAAGCACACATGAGGAGAAATTCAAGCCAATAGAAAAATTCAGGCACCATGAAAAACCAAAATAGAGCAACTCCTCCAAGAAACCACAAGGCAGCATTTACAGAAGACTCCTCCTATAAAGAATTAATGGATTTGACAGAAAGGGAATTTAAAATATAGATGATTAAGACAATAAAGGGAATGGATGAGAAAACGGAAAGACAGAACCAAAAGTCAGATGAGAATAGGTAGAATATAGAAAGGATATGGCAGAGCTTAAGGAAATGAAGGAGACAATTAGGTAATATAAAGATGCAGGAGAAAGTATCAAAAATAAATTAGACCATGGAGAAGAAAGAATATCAGAGCTAGAGGAGAAAGTGTTCGAGTTAATCCAGGTAGTTACAGAGGCAGAAAAGAAGAGAGAGAAAACAGGAGGCACTTAGAGAACTGTGAGGCTTCATGAAGCATTCAAACATACTAATAATAGGAATCCATAAAGGGAAAGAAGAATGTCCGAAAGGGATGGAAGCCCTACAGGAGACTATCATAAATTAAAACTTCCAAAGTTTTACTAAAGATCTTGACACATTCCTTTCAGAAGGATATCCAACCCCCACTCATTTCAACACTGACAGAGCTTCTCCAAGACACAATGTAATGAATCTGTCCAAAGTCAAGATGAAGGAGACAATTTTGCAAGCAGCTAGGAGTAAGCACCATCTGACCTACAGGGGCACAGCCATTAGGATGACAGCAGACTTTTAAACTGAAACATTCCAAGCCAGACAAGAATGGTCATCCACCCTAAACATCCTTAAACAAAATAATTTTCAGCCTAGAATTCTGTATCCTGCTAAACTAAGCTTCAAAATGGATGGCGAAATCAAATCTTTTGCAGATATACAAGCACTGAGGAAATTCACCACAACAAAACCAGCCATATAGGAAATACTTAGACCTATTCTCAACACTGAACACCACACTGGACCACCAAGAAAGTGAAAACCTAGAACCCAAAGGCCAAAACTTACCTTCAACAATGGCACAAAGTATAAAATTATACAAGAGACTTTCTTATTAACAACATGAATAAAATTCTACCATACATTTGATAATCTCAATAAACATCAATGCATTGAATTCCCCACTGAAGAGGCATAGGTTGGCTGATTCGATAAAAAAAGTACAAGCTTTTTTAGCCATATGCTGTCTCCAGAAGCTATACCTAGCCCTGAATCAAACCTCGGGGTTAAGGGAAGGAAAATAGTACTTCAAGTAAATGGAAATCAGAAGAAAGGAGGAATTGCAATTTTATTCTCAGACAAAAGCAGACTCAAAGCATCTGCAATTAAGAAAGACAAGGATGGACACTTTATACTGGTCAAAGAAACAATTAAACAAGAATACATCTCAATTTTAAGTATTTATGCACCTAACTTAAATGTTCCCAGATTTATGAAACAGACCTTACTTAGTCTGAGCAACATGGTATCCCAGGCGTCCTCAAACTACGGCCTGCGGGCCACATGCAGCCTGCCTAGGACATTTATCTGGCCCACCGAGTGTTTTTGCTGCCGCTGCCTGTCCTGCTTAGCAGCTGACTCATCCCGGAGCTTGAATATACATGCACTTCCACAAGCTTCAAAGCTCAGGGCATCTGAGGTGCAAAGCTGTTATAGAAGCCCTTCCCAGAATCTGCTGCTGCTGCAAATACTCCCAGGCCAGGGAGGAAGAAGGCAACCTGGGCAATCTCATGTATCCCAAACACAAGTTCTGCTACTGCAACTGTGGGCTATGGGACTGAGGAGCAGTCAGTCCACAAAGCTGGCACTTCTCGAGAGCTGTCCATCAGGCTGCTCCCACAGGGAAGGGCATGTCCACACCAGTAGCCAGCCCACTGTGCTGCTGCTCACCTGCCTAAGTGTCCCACAGGAAGCCTAGGACAAGCCCAACACTCTCTATCAAAGCACTTAAATTCAGGGGACCTGCGGATACCTAGCACTCAAACACACTGATCAAGGATATCAGAAAAAGACCTGAAATCTGATCTCAAATGGGGACAGAGCTCCTACAGTCAGAAATGAGAGAAGAGTATGACATGGGATCACACCTGAGCAGGACATCCTTCCCTTCAAAGGAACCGGGAAAGGATGTGCCTAAGACCTTGGTTTCCAAGGGGAGGGATGAGAGGCTTATGAGTTTCAGTGTCAGGTGAGATTTATGGACTGGGGAGGTTTCTCCAAATGAGTGCAGACTGCTTGGGACTGGCCTAGCTGGTATGGCCTACTGCCTATGGCCAGACTCTGGAGGGAGATCCATCAGGTCAGGGGAATGGGAGCTGGGCAGGTCCCACTATAACCTGATGAGCTGTAGATTTGATACCTACATTCATGTTTATCACAGTATAATTCACAATCATAAAGATATAGAATCAATCTAAGTGCCCATCAACTGATGAACGGATAAAGAAGAGATAGTGTAAGTATCCATACACCATGGGATACTATTCAGCTATTAAAAACACTGAAAAATATCTTTTGCAGCTACGTGGATGGAACTGGAAACCATTATCCTAAGTAAAGTCACTCAGGAACAGTAAATCAAATACTACATGTTCTCACAAGTAGGAGCTAAGCCTGGGTGCACATGGTCACACAGAGTAGAATAATGGATACTAGAGACTCAAAAGGGGGTAGCTGAAAGGGGGTGAAGGATGAAAAGTTACCTATTGAGCACAATGCACATGTACAGTTAATGAGTACACTAAATGCCCAGACTTGACCACTATACAACATATTGATAAAACAAAAATTCACTGGTACTTCCTGGAGTCTATTGAAATTTAAAAAAAAAAAGATAAACATATAATTAAGAAGTATATAAAAAATTCTTGACACCATTATTAACCAGGGAAATGTGAATCAAAACCACAATGGAAAAAAAAAAAAAAACACCACAATGAGATACCACTTTACACCTACTAGAATGGCTATAATAAAGAACACAGATAATAACAAGTTTTGGCATTGATGTGGAGAAATGTGAACCTTCATACACTGCTGCTAAGAAAACCAAATGGTACAGTCAATGTGAAAAACTGGCATTTCCTCATAAGGTTAAACATGGAGTTACCATATGACCCAGCAATTTCATTCCCAAGTATATACACTAAAGAACCAAAAAACAGATGCTTAAATAAAATTCATATGTGAATGTTCATAGAAGTATTATTCATAATAGCCAAAAAGTGGAAGCAACTCAAATGTCCATCGACTGATGAACAGAAAAACAAAATGTGGTTATTACCCAATATAATGGAATATTATTTGGTAGTGAAAGAAAAGAAATGAAGTACTGATACATGCTACAATGTGGATCAACCTTGAAAATATTAAGCTAAGTCAAAGAAGACACATATTGTATGATTCCATCTTCATGAAATGTCCAGAAATATTTTGATTAATGGTCAGAATAGGCCACTCCATAGGGACAGAAAATAGATTAGTAGTTGCCACAGGATGAGGGTGGAGTATGGCCATTTGAGAGTGACTTACTAATAGGTATAGGGCTTCTTTTCAAGGTTAAGGAAATGCTCTCCTAGAATTCAATGGGATAATTGTGATGGTTATACAATACTGTGAATATACTAAATACCACTGAATTTTACACTTTAAAATGGTTAAATGGTGAATTTTATGTTATAAGGGTTTCACAACAATTTAAAAAATCTCTAACCATTAAATTGTACGTGTGAAGATGTAGACTAACACTCGGGTTATCGCTATGAATGATAAATGCTTAGAATGATTAAAATAAAGTAAATAATTAAATTAGTTGCTTTATGAAATAAAAAAGACAATTATAGCAATGAGATCATAAAAAGATTAACTCTATTCTACTCTAACCCACTTAAAATACTGCATTACAAAAAATAAACTTAATACCCACAAACAATAAAATATAGGAGCTGACCTATATATGCTGGAAAATCATGTTTTAACTAGAAATTTTAAAGACAAAGACAAAAGCAACCACAAAAAACATTGTATTGTAGTTGGTAAATTTGATTCTCACAGACGTATGGATTGACAAATCTGAAACTACATGTATAATGAGGAAGAACAAATAAGTAAATGGATAATGGACAGTGGGAGCCAGGATCCTCACTGTTGTAATAGCAAGTTGCAGATTAATTTTAAAAAAAGGGCAGGTAAATGAACCCTGTGGTACTGGATTACAGTGAAAAACACCATTATTAAATCATATTTAGTTTAATATATGCGTATACACACAGATTCATGGATTAGTATACACATACTATTTAGCTCTGTTCAGTGAAAGGACCTAGTAGTAATGGCACTTCAGTGCCCAGATCATGATTTGTAAATGCCATTTTCTATAAAAGGAAGCACGGCATCATCTTAAAGAAATGGCTGATCCTAGGGCTGGGAAAATATAACATGAACCTGGAGCATCTTATAGTACTAGAAAGTACTAAAGTGCTCAAAAGCTTAAAGGATGGAAACACATCAAAGGGTACTAGAACTAGATTAAAAAGAGCTCCCTATAGCCAAAATGAAACAATTTGAGAAATAAAATTAATAATGTAGTACTAATATTCAACATATATGCTAAAGATAGATGAGTCTATATTGATATAAACCAATGAGCAAATAAACAGATAAGAAGGATACATCTTTCTTAAAGAAAAAAAATCCAAATGTGTGTACATGCTGCCCACTTTAGGAGATGGAGGTTAATTTCTGGTATCCTCCCATTCGAGTAGGCTTGATTTATTAACTGGCTTCCAATGAACAGTGTAGGGACAGGTAACAATACCAACTCTATAGGAGAAAAACTGGGCAAACACTATCTTAACCAAGTGATGAAAGTGAGTTTCACCTGTGATGCCACGTGGACATGATTTATTCCCTGATACATGGCAAAAGGGTACTTCTCATATATTCTTTCAAAAGCTATAACCTCATTCTAATCACAAGAAAAACTATATATTCAGATTAATAAACACTCTACAGTGTACATTCTTTCAGAAGCCAAAACCTCATTCTAATCACAAGAAAAACTATATATTTAGATTAATGAACAATCTACAGAATATCTACCTATACAATATTCCTCACAACATCTGAGAAAATGAAAAATAAAGACTTAGAAACAGTCATATATCACAAGACACTGCAGGTGTGACAGGTAAATGCAATGTGGTACACTGGATGGAAAAAATTGGTGAAATTCAGATAAATGGTGGAGTTTGGTTAATAATAACAAGCCAACAATGTGTCAATTTCTTATTTTTGAAAAATCGACCATGGCAAGGTAAAATGTTAACAACGAGGGAACTGCTTGCAGAGTATAAGGGAACTTTCTAGGCTATTTTTTCAGAATTCTAAAATAAAACATTTACTAAAATGTCACTAAATAATAAAACATGGAAATGATAGAAGTTACCCTTCATGTTAAGAGTTTTAATTTCTTTTTTTTTCTTAATTTCCCATTAAAAAAAAAGGCACACTAAGCACCTGAAACTATTTTCAGTGGTTCCAAGGAAATCTTGTAAAATACCTGCTGCAGTAATGGTAGTTATTAGCTTATAGCTCTCCAAAAATAATCCACCCACAAGATTTTTAGATACCTACTTTAATAATAAAAATATGACCAACTGGCTCAGCACCCATAGCTCTGTGCTTAGAGCGCTGGCCATATGCATGAGGGCTTGCTGGGTTTGAACCCAGCCAGGGCCTGCTAAGCAACAATAACAACAATAGCCGGGTGTTGTAGCAGACACCTGTAGTCTCAGCTACTTGGGAGGCTGAGGCAAGAGAATCACTTAACGCCAAGAGTTTAAGGTTGCTGTGAGCTATGATGCCACACCACTCTACCAAGGGTGACATAGTGAGACTCTGTAGCAAAAAAAGAAAAAGAAGGAGAAAAAGACAAACTTATATTTAGACTTTAAGTTTACAATGGCAGAGCTACTTTGGTATAAAGCCTCAATAGTATCTTAAAAGTGATATAATGAGACAAAAGAATATTTGAAGAACAAATTGTACACACAAATTAGTAATATCAAATTTATTTTTAGTTTTATAAATAATACACCTTGTTGCTTTTCCAAGTGGAAAAAAATTAAATATTCAGCTTTCACATCAGATTACTATCATGTAAGGATTAACAGTACTACAAATATTAACCATAGTGGTGGCCCTTAAAAAGACAGGATATGAGCAAGCAGTAATTCTTCTAATAATGTAAAGACTATTGAAAGACTTAAGAGTTGTTTTTCAGAGAGTGGAAAGAACTCTCATCTCCTAATATTCTTAAAGTTGAAAGACTCTTCAACTACGACCCATGCATCTGATGCATTTTAACTATTTAACTATTTACAAGGTATCCCCTGAAAACCCCCAAATACTTTTAGACTCAGCAAACAAATTCTGAACAGCTGGCAACATTAGAAGTGATTTTATCTTACCGAAATACTAATAATTTTAAAAAAGCAAAACCCTGAAGCATAAACAAAAGAAAGACCACCTACTTAGTAGCTGCTCAATTACTATTTGTTAAAGAAAATACAAACAATTTTTTAATTAAATTTACTTCTTTATATCAGTGCTTGTTAATACCTTACCGGGATCAACCAAAGCTTTGTTAAATATTTCTTTAAGTTTCCGACTCTTCACATTCCTTCCTTGAGCGAGATTTCTGTACATCTCATAGCCTATGATCATAACACCACCATCTTCTTGCCACCTCTGTAGCATGTAGCTTCTTTCCTGGGGACGTTTCACAGTTGCTAATTCAGAGACCTTTGTTGGGAAAATAAGGATTTTTAAAAGTACCTATTAAAAATGTATGAATACTAAATACTCTCATTGGAATGCACATTACTGGCAATTAAAATCTTTTACTATAAGAATTTCATACAAATATTTTAAAAGAAAATATTTAAAATATGATACCTCAAGCTTCTCATCATCTTTTAATCCCTCTTGCCACTTCTCAAATTCATTCATCCAATTCAAAGCAGTATTAAGAGGACAAACCACTAATGCTGTGCTGAAATCCAATTTGTCACACAAAAGAACTGTATGAAGAAAACTTACCACCTACAAAAAAAGATTAAGTTGCCATCTTCATTATATTTAAATATTTAAGTGAATATATTTATTGTGTATTATATACATTAATATATGCACAATAAAGTTAAGAAATAAAGTACTCTTACATTTTAATAAGCTTTGTTTTGCTTTAAACAATAAAACCACCCACCAAAAAGTTGTAATTTCTAAACCAGGCAAAGTATGGGGAAAGAGATATCATATTAAAATGACAAAGTTCAACTAAATGATGTATAAGGTCCTTCTTATGCTAAAGCTCCATGATTCTATAATCAGTATGAATAAGATGTAACCATACCAACACAGCTACCAAGACCCTCATCTCCATGGAGTGTCCCTATAGCCTTCCAGAAAACACTACTGCCACCAGGTGCAGTGGCTGACACCTATAATCCTAGCACTCTGGGAAGCCAAGGCAGGTGGATTGCTTGAGCTGGGGAGTTGGAGACCAGACTGAGCAAGAGTGGAGATCCCGTCTCTACTAAAGATAGAAAAACTAGCTGGGTGTTGTGGCAGGTGCCTGTAGTCCCAGCTACTTGAGAGGCTGAGGCAAGGGAATTACTTGAGCCCATAAGTTTAAGGTTGCTGTGAGCTAGGATGTCACGCACTCTAACCAGGGTGGCTGAGCGTGACTGTCCGTCTCACAAAAAAAGGAGGGGAAGGGAAAAGGGAAAGGAAAGGGAGAAGAAGGAGAAGGGAAGGGGGAAGGGGGAAGAAGAAAAGAAAATACCACTGCCAATTAGAAGAGAACTGTGTTAAACAGAACTTTTCCATTTGAACATGTTCTGACTCATTGAATCTGTAATTACCTTATGGTTTAAAATTACCTATATACTCACTAATTTCACATCTCTGGGACAACTACTATTATTTGGAAGTACAGTTTTAATAGTGAAAAAAATATTCTCTCATTCCTATAGCATGATAGACTATTAAAAGTTGTAAAGTTAATTTCCACCTCCATCTCTGTAGCTGTCAATGGCCATATCTGTAACTCCCCAATGCCTAACTTCATTAAGATCTCTACACAAACATTACTCCTAAAAGATGCCTTCTCTAATTTAACATCATCCATTAATACTTCTTTTCTGAAAGTATATATTTCATATTTTATTAGCAGGTCTCTCCTCCACTAGAATATAAGCTTCTTGTAGAGAGATCTTGTTATTCTTGTTCATTACTTTATCTTCAGCTCTTACAACTGTGCCTGAAACATAATAGAACCCAATGTATGCCCCAAACTAGGATACTTTCACAGTCTTTTTTTCTTACCTGTAAAGTCTTACCAAGGCCCATGCAGTGAGCAAGAATGCATCCTGAACCGGGAGATTTCTTGGTTTTTTTCACAGACTCACAGCAACAATCCCACATGAACTGAACACCTAAAAATGACAGCTCCATTAAGTTATAAACACAACATAAACAACAAAAACTTCTAATGAATAGTGTTTAAAAAAACTGAACTGAAAAATATCTTGAATGTAAATGGGGTTATATTTCTACTGCAGTAAACTAGATATAAGTGGACACAAACACACAACAGGCTGGCTTTCCTTCGTTCATCTTATCTAAGCTATAAAAACAGACATTCTGCATTCTCTGGCACGGGTCAAAGAAATAATAAGAAAATACTAAGAAAGAAACTTTATTTGAAGAGGAAAACAGCTTCTTATCAAATATACCTTTAAGTTTATTTAGTCAATCAAGAAAAAACCCAGGAGATAATTTATCATTTCTTACTTTATTTAATAGCAAAGACAATAGGAAAGGGTGCTGGCAACCCAAGAAATGGGAACTTCCCTTATGAATTATTTCACATGAACACTTCAAAAACTGACTTACTGATTCTACTCTAACAAAGCAGAGGGATAGGGATAGTTTGGTATCTTTCTAATATCACTGTAGGAACATTATTTAAAAACATACCTAAAAATGCAAAAATAGCATTTCCTGAAGAAGGCTTTTAGCTAACTGAACCTTTTCCTATCCTCATCTGTCCTTAGCAAACCACTGAAGACTAGGTGAAATCAACGTATAAAATATACCCATTTGTAGCCTTGGTGCTGTAGCACAGTGGTTACGGCGTCAGCCACATACACTGAGGCTGGCAGGTTTAAACCTGGCCCAGGCCAGCTAAACAATGATAACGCAACAACAACAACAACAACAACAAAAAAAAAAAAAACAGCTGGGTGTTGTGGCAGGTGCCTGTAGTCCCAGCTACTTGGGAGGCTGAGGCAAGAAAATTGCTTAAGCCCAACAGTTGAAGGTTGCTGTGAGTTGTGACTCCACAGCACTCTACCGAGGGCAATGTAGTAAGACTCTGTCTCAAAATATATATCTATATACCCATTTGTAAGTAGCGCTTCCTTCCCCTTTTATTACACTCATTGTGTTTGCAATCACCCTATTTTGTTTTTTCTTGTTTGCTTTATAAGTTAAATAAGGGCAAAGGGATTATGTATTTTTGCTCACCATTGTACTTCCTTTGCTTAGCATAATATAAGGCACACATTCTGTGTCATACCCAACTACTGGTAAAACTTAACTAAAAATTATTGATCATCTAATAATAGTTTCTTACCATCTACTTGATGGGGTTTCAATTTGATAACCATATTTCTATGAACCTGCACTAAAGGTTCTTTAGTTTCTTCATCTTCATCTAAAACCAACTTGGTTGTTATTGGACACTTGGTGGGTGAAGCATCTTCAATTTCTATCACCTATAAGAAAGGGAGTTGTTGATACTTAACTTCATAGAAATCTTTCAAACAATGGTCAGTTTTACCAAGAGAGACTCTCCAAATAATAGATGCTTTTACTCCCACACCACACATCCAATATATTGGTTCAGTAAAGCCAGGATAGAGCACAGGTTAATGTGTTTTGCAAAATCAAAAACCTCCACAGTACTCTAAATGACCTATGGTAATACCCATAATTTAGCTCAACGATTATCACCCAGGATGTCAAAACACATGTGTTAGGCAGAATTCTAAAAAAGTAAGTGCTAAGATCTAATCTATGGCACCAGCATTAAAATTAGAATAGAAATGCAGCTCACAACAAGGAATAACTCTACTGTTCTAGAGGACAAAAAAAAAATAGTGCAAGAGCATTGAAGGATGTCACAATTAATTAGGGTATTTAATGTAGCAGGAAGGGAGGTAAATATATAATGTAATATAATGTGACAGTCTCAAACAAGAACTGACCCACTTAAGATGTCAACATGACTCCTACTGAAAAACAGTGTAAATATTGTAAAAAGGAAAAACATTTAAAAACAATGGTTTCAGAACTATAAGCTCAAAGGGCTGGACGTCAGGGCTCACATCTGTAATCGTGGCACTCTAAAGGCCTAGGCAGGTAGACTGCTTGACCTCAGGAGTTACAGACCATCCTGAGCAAGAGTAAAACGCCCTCTCTAAAACTAACCTGGCACCATGGTGGGAGCCTGTCGTCCTAGCTACTTGGGCAAGAGGCTGAGGCAAGAAACTCACTTGAGCCCAAGAGTTTGAAGTTGCTGTGAGCTATGATGCCACGGCACACTACCAAGGGCAACAAAGTGAGATTCTGTCTCAAAAAAAAAAAGCATGACAGGAACATAAAATATCTTGTAACCACAAAAGGAAAACAATGATGACACATTCTTTGTTTACAAGAAAACTTAATGAGACACACATACATGGGCACAAGTATGTGTATATGTCTGTATTTTCTGCTATCTTATCCTAATTTCTATCTATTATGTATTATACTTAATAACTGTATAAGGTAAGTACAAGTATTACCATTTTACATATGAAAATACCTGAGTTATAGAGAAGTTAAGCAACTTGCACAAGGTCATACAACTATTAAGTATTATAACTCCAAGTTAATACCCAGAGAACTGGCCTCCACAGTCAATGCTCTTAACCTATACAAAATACTATTAGGTTATTAAGCATGAAATGTCCAATTTCCTTAAAAAATAAGTTCAACAGTTGATATCTCTGAAATTTCAGTTTGACACGTTTTACTGTGAAGGTACATCCTCATTCTTTCAAACATACGGTTTGGCTTGTGATTATCTTCCAAATATCTTTAGAGCAATTTTTATAAAACAATGGGTAAGCGAAATTGGCAAGGTAAAGAAGCTGGATAGATGGGTTCTGTATGACTTAAACAAGCTTGAGAAGAGAAACTATCTCAAAGCTTGCCTTTCTTTCCTATCATGACATAAAGGCAAATCCCTTATACACTGCATTATTACGTGTGATGAAAAATGGATTCTTTTTGACAATTGTTAAGTTTTCAGTGCAATGGATGAATGAAGATGAAGTGCTAAAACACAGTCCAAAACCAAATATTCATTAATAAAAGCTAATGGTGTCTGTTTTGGTTGGTCTAGCACTATAATTATCCACTACAGTTCATGAAACTTGGTCAATTGATTACAATAGAGGTGTACTGCAACCATTTCGACAAAATGATGAGGATACTTGGTATTAAGCAACTAAGATTGATCAACAGAGACAGACCTCTTACAAGACAATACTCAACCACATGCCACACAAACAACACTGTTCAAACTACAGAAGCTGGACTTGGAAACTCTGTCATCTACTATATTCACCAGACCTTGTACCAACAGACTACCACTTCTCCCAGGCTTTGAACCACTTCTTTCAAGGAAAAATATTCAATTATCAATAAGCTGTGGAGGCTCAGCGCCTGTGGCTCAAGCAGCTAAGGCGCCAGCCACATACACCTGAGCTGGCGGGTTCGAATCCAGCCCGGGCCCGCCAAACAACAATGACTGCTGTAACCAAAAAAATAG
>NW_003852570.1:2410346-2413103 GCF_000181295.1 Otolemur garnettii | reverse complement strand
TTGAGCCTAGGAGTTGGAGGTTGCTGTGAGCTGTGATGCCACAGCACTCTATCCAGGGCAACACCTTGAGGCTCTGTCTCAAAAAAAAAAAAAAAAAAGCTGTGGAAAATACCTTTTGTAATTTCATTACCATTTGCTGAGTTTTTTCACTGCTGGAATAAAAAAGTTACCTTAAGATAGCAAAACTGTGTTAATACTTTAGGTACATATTTTTATTAATTATACTACATTTTGTTTGAGATATAATAAACTGGGGTTTTGATTCAAAATTGAGTATTTCATATTTAATGACCTAATAATTAATTTTTTTAATAATTTAATTTTAAAAACAGAGAGGGAAGGGTAAGATAGCAGACTAGAAGCACCCCTCCTGTACAACTATCAAGGAGAAGATTGAAAGTTGAAGGTGGATGACCACATACAGATGGGCCTTCTTGGAAAGAACATTGTGAAATACCAGAGAAGCAAGGGGGGACACTCAAAGTGAAGAAGGTCACAGATTTATTATTCAAGACTAAAAAGGGATATGAACAGAATAGGCATCATAGACACCACTTGTTAAGCTCTGCAGGGACTACCTCTCTGGGACCTAGGCAAAGGTAAAGCACAGTGGCCCCATCCTATAGCCCCAACCCTGAAACCCTTCCATGTGGAGAGCGGGCTGTGAGGTGGCAAGGCCTCCACAGCCTGAGGAGTCATTCAAGGAACTACCCCCAACTGCATGTCCTCTTTGAACAAAAGGCTTTTCTCCTCTATCAGAAGTCACATCGCCTCTGCAAACTTTCCCTTTTATCTTTTACTTTCCCTTTTACCAGTAAGTACAGTAGTTTCTCCTCCCTAAAGTTAATCTAACCCTATGTGCTAGATTGTCGTCAAATAAAACCTTGTAAAAATAATAATATTCCTTTGCCAAATTTCCCACTTAGTAACTTTGTTAAGTGACCTAGTTTAGATATTATATAATAAACCTATTTTCACAGTTCAGTGGTGCTTTAGCTTCAGCTGCTCAGTCCTCCGGATCCCATCCTGTCTCTTGTGTGATTTATCTTCGTCTTTTGTGTGAATTATTTCCTCAGTTCCCCATCATTCCCACTCAGGTTCATTCCTCTTCTTCACGCTGGTTCCTGAAACTTCCACATTGCCAAGAGCCTTACACAGCTCTACCTCCATGGGTCCCCCACTGACCCATCCAACAGCACCTGCTCTCGGGCCCTCAGGCCATACCTCTGCCACCTGAGGCTCTAGTGTTGTTGCTGGGTGCATCAACTCTACCCAAGGCTCCTCCACTGCTAGAGGTGCTATGGCTCTATCCCTAAGCCTCCAAAACTTCCACCAGGCCCAGCTCCAAAGCTCCTAGCCACTGTCAAGCCCCACACCCCACCCTCCAGGTTCCCACTTGCTGTCTGGAGAGAATGACACTATAGTCCACCACTCTAGCATGGATTGGCCAACCTCACACCTGGACCAAGTTAAGCAAAACACCATCACACCTGGACCAAGTTAAGCAAACATCCACAACCCAGACACCCATGACCATTGCCTAGATAGCCTCACACAGCTGCCAGAGCTCCAATTCCATGGAGATACCCAGGCAGAGAAATGCCCCACCACCCCAGCCAGACACAGTGAAGAAGGACTCACTTATCCCCCAAAGCAAGCTTCCTACAGCAGTCTAGGAGACAAGCTACTATTCCACATGAATATCATACAAAACTGGCTTCATCTGTGGTAATCATAGCTGAACAAGACAAAAAATAACAGCTGCATTAAAGGCTCTCAATGTGCCTGTCTACCCCCTACAAGGTTAATCTTCCAGAGTAGGACACAAAAGTACATCTAGGAACCTTTACTTCTTGTCACTAAGTAGCAGAGTTCCCAGCAAAGGAGAACAGATGCACCACAAACCTATTAGCCCAGAGCTGGGAGAAGAGGATTAAGACAAGAAGAAATCACAAAAAGAACTCTGGCAACATCAACAAAAAACAAAACAGTTTGACACCGACACCTCCAGGAGATCATAATGGATCATAGCAATGGATCCCAAGCAAAAGGAAATTGCTGAAATGTCACAAATGGAACTCAGAATATGAATGGTAAATAGATGCACAGAAGAGAAATGTAAAAACCAATACAAAGAAGCAAAAAAAAAAAAATTAAGACATCAATAAAAACAATGAGAAAGTCACCAAAGGGATAACATACAAAAAAGGATATAATAGACTCTAAAGAAATGAGTCATTTGGGGAATTTCAAGATACAACAGAAAGCTTCAACAACAAGCTAAATCAAAGGAAAGAAAGAATCTCAGAGCTTGAAGACAAAGCTCTTGAACTAAGAGACAAAGTCAGTCAAAGCTACAGAAAAGACAATAAAAAATAATGTACAACCACTGAGAGAAATGTGAGACTATGTAAAGTGAAATAATATACAAATTATAGGTACCCCTGGGGGAGAATAAGGAAAAAACATGGAAAATCTATTCAAGGGTATTATTATTGAGGGAAATATCCCTAGTATCACCAGAGATGCAAATATCCAGATACAAGATGCTTTTCAAACACTGGAAACAATCACAGCAAATAGGACATCTCCAAGACACATAGTCATCAAGTTGCCCAAAGTGAAATGAAGAAGAAAATTCTCCAAGCAGCAAGACAAAAACAAAAAAAAAAAAAGGAAAACCCATCATCAGGCTAGCAACAGACTTTTCAGTGGAAAGCTTACAAGCCAAGAAGGGATAAAGGCCCCAGTTTTAGT